>NW_027640256.1:0-50227 GCF_949606895.1 Notothenia rossii | reverse complement strand
GAGATCCTGGAATTTTCGTATGAATAGTTGGGCTACCTCTGGTCTAACCTTGTGCTGTCCACACACTAAGAACCTTCATGATGAATCGCCTCTACTCTTCGAGGGGCAGCTTGATAAAGGAATTAAGAACTGGAACTATGTCTGGTTCTGACTGCTCTATTGTATTGTGCAGCGGCCATCTGCTCCACATACAGTCATATCCCTGTTGTACGGGACACTGACAGAGGGAAACTGGAATCTGGCTCATTAATTCAAACCAGGACAACCCCTCACTTCATGGCATTTCCACCATAAATTCCTTTTTAGGGATATTTCAGTCAGACGGGAGTTGTATGATTGCTTTTGTCTGTTGCTAGGCTGCTGGTTTTCATCTCAGACACTTGCACATTCATGCCGCCATTTCCCACCAATTGGGACCATTTGTTCTTTTTCTGCTTCCTCCACTGGTCCAATTATCCTACAAAGACCCCTTTTTTGTATTACAGACATTGTACGCTGGGACAACCAGATAATACTATTTGGAATTTCCCCTTTGTATCAGTCGAATGGTCTTGGCAGACAATACGTTTTTCATTAGAAAATAACTCTGAATCTAATGGCATTTCACAACTTGTTGTTGGCTGTGCCTGTTTCTGTAACCAATTGCATTTTGCATGTTTGTTTTGTACCTTTGTGTTAATACATGCTTTTTCCTTAAAAGACGGGTAGTCTTATTGCCATTCAGCTGATATAATCCAATCTCCTCACTTACAGTAAAACTAATTACTGCTGGCAGTGTCTGTAAACAAGTCTTAAAACCCCACCAAAATCAGATAAAGCAATACAAAAGTAAAAAAATAAGCACACTTGAATGTATTTCCGTTGTATGAATGCATTAAGTTTGCCATTATTTAATTAAATGAGAATTGGTTCGCTTTTGTCTTCAGTTACTCAATTCGTTGTTTTCATTAGCCGCTTTCACACCAAGTACTTTGCAGTACTTAGTACCCCCATGGAACTAAGAGCCGATCGCGTACACAGCGGAATAAGTTCCCTGAGGGAAGATTACGCAAATGAAGCTGCTGACGTCACTTCTTCTTCTGCTGCTTTGGGTTTACTGGCAGGCCGCAAACAACTTCACGGCGTATACTGCCACTCAAAGTCCCCGGCCGGAAGTCCCCGAGTAAATCGCCAGAACGCCGACACCTCCTCATCACTCCAGCGCTCCCATGTTTTTTTTTGTGTTTCCATAAGTTATTCTCTCTCCGTTGGTGCGCGGGGCTAATGCTAATAATGCTAATGCCAGCAAATAACTTTTCAGAGTTTTACGGGGCGTGGTTTGCAATTCGCCCAGCCAATCAAAATTGGTACTTTTTTCTCCTCAGGATAATACCACCTCTCTAGCAGGCACTACAAATGGGGGTAAAAGTTATTGGAACTAAGTACCCTTTTTGGTGTGAACGCAAAATTCCAGGCACTAACGGAACTAAACGGGAAAAGTACGGGTAAAAGTACTCCGGTGTGAACGCGCCTATTGTGATAAGGAGAACTTTTCTTTTTGAGATTGAGGTGAAAAGTAAGAGCAACCCAGTTTGGATGTGAAACCCCTGTCTTGTCTTCAGGTAATGGACACTGTTAAACAGACCAACACGTGTACTTGGCAGAGATCTTTGTAATACTTTGAAGGAATTAGAAATCTAGTCGACCCTGGTATTTTATTTTGGCAATTTCTTTGCAAAAGACTTGGCAATTTCCACAGAGAATCCAATTATGATGCAGAAATGCGTATTTCCTCCAGGGATTATAGAACTGAATGTTACAGGTTTGGGGCTACAGACAACTGATGATGATTTCTGCAATTTCCATAGAGAGTGGGTTTCACAAGTAATACAAAAAACGAGTCTAAACTCTTGTTGCTTGTAGCTTGCTTTTTAAGGTTTCATGTTTGTTTCTTTTGTAACAGCTTCTTAAATAGGAATATGTTCCGTGTCTTTTCACATTACCTTAAATGGGATTGTGTTTTAGGCTGTTGTCTTTCTCAAATTGGGCCTTGTATAGTTTTTTAATCATAATCCAACAATTTGTTGTCTAAATGATGAATTGATCTTATTTAGTTTATTCAATTAAACAGTGTTGCGTTGATTCTAAATATACCCTATGATGAAATCTATAGTTCTCAAGCAGGGAACATTTTAAATTGGAGTATTGACTTACTAATTTCTTGAAAATGAAACCTTTGGCGGAGTGTACCCTGTTTCAGTAAGCCTAACATTTGCAGAGCGGAGTCAGATTTAACCTGTAACCCCAAAGACCCCCTCGGCGGGTCTTTTTTTTTTTTTCACGACACTGTCTCAGGGCATCTTAATATTTAAGAACCTATTAATGTGTTGTACCAGAATCTCATCCAACTGACGATACAAACCATTTTTACCAAAACAAAACACAAGTCTCATAAGAAGCATCTAAATTACCCCTGAGCAAAAAATGCTAATGCACTTTGGAACAGAACTCAAGATAAAAGACCTTATTACTTATCGTAGCTGCACATAAAAGATATCCGGTTAAAGCTGAGGTGCCACAGATTATATAGGTATAGTATCATCACTGAGTGATCCGAATTCGCGACAGGGGTAGCAGACACAGACATCACAACACGTACCTTTACGGAGCTTTTACGGAAGATGGTCTCACCGTAGCTGTCCATCTGATCAAAAGACGTGTTCAATGGCATTAAAACGAGAAAAAACGCGGCTGAATCGGTTAATCCATAGTTTGATAAAGTTTCTGTTGCTTTGAAAAAATTATTTATAATCCATAATTCAATTTTTATGTAAAAATCGGAGAGTAAAAGTTAGCTGCTAATGGTAGCCACCAGAGTTATCGCAGCTTCCGGTTTTGGCTATGCATCACTCTCACACACACACATATTACCAAATAAGGAGTATGTGGGAGTTCCCCTCGATTCCATTGGCTCTGACGGTTAGAAAGAGATGTCAATCATCAAAATCGACCAAGGGGGGCCAGAGATATGGAAAATCCACCCAAATGACCCCAGAAGTGGGTTTTTTTGTGCTAAATCTCTCTAAAAAGGTGAAATTTCACTTGTTTTGCATCCATCTTGATACAGGGTACTTATTATATTTTGTAGTTTGGATTCCTGAAGCTTTTAGTCTACCATCCCATCATTCAAGGGTGGTTTTCACTATAAGTTATTTTCTTTTTTGGACGGAAACAATAATTTACATTTTTTTTAAATATGTTCAATCTGAATTTACTTTAAAATAAAAACATCTATATTGATTCTGACACTTCTACATCCAACTCACAGATGTAACCTTGCTTTGAGAAAAAAGATTATTAATTTAACCCTTTTAGAAGGGAAGATATGGTCATTTGTTCTGGGAATGTCATTTTCGAGCCTGAGACCTGACAAACAGGCTTCGGGGCTTAACTGATAAAGCTAAAATGTTATAATATTTAAATTACAAAAGGAAATTAGATGGGGTTAAATTGCCTTGGTTCTTCGTAGAATGTTTAATATCCCTCGCTCATTTATCACCTGACGAAATTAAGCCCATGCTGAATAACTTTTCCCTAATATAACTGGTATCTTTGATTGACCCCCGGCCATCACCCTCCTCCTCTCATGAGTCTAGATAGAGGGAAAGACTTTGTGTGAACATTTTTTTTTTTACCTGACATTAGATCTCATCTCGAAATAACGGTTTGAACTGAGATTGTAATTGGTTAGAGACCTCTAAAGTTGTAATTTAGATACTTTTGCAAGATGGTAGTATTTTAATGGAGCTCCAATCTAATCACAGCGGGAGAGATTATGGTTGAGAGTATGTACTGAATACCAAATACCAAAAAAGAATTGTCTTCCTTCAGAATGCAAATGGGAAAGTTAAATAGATTCAATAAAATCACCATTGCTGGAGCATGAAAGAAATGTTTTGGTAGGCTGTTGTTTATGTTTACTTAGTCTGTCCCTCTGGTTTCTTCAATTTCTCTCCCATTAACTGTGGGCTTTCTTTGGAAGTTTGTCCTTGTCCGATGTGAGGGTCCAAAGACGGAGGGTTTCGTATTCGTAGTCATAAAACTGTAAAGTCCACTGAGACATATGTCAAATGTCTCAGTGGACAGTTTTCCTTTCCTGTAGTGTGTTTATAACGCCTGACATGCCTCCATTGTGCTCCTTTGTTGACTTCTGTAACATAGGGGCATCACTCTGTAACTCTCGCGCTTCTACTGGCTAGCGCTCCAACGCATTTTACCTGATAGGCCAAGGGGTGGGACACTAATCCCAACAAAACCGGCCAGCTAACCAATCAGAGCAGACTGGGCTCTCTGAACATTAAAGCATGGAGACATGTCACAGTAGAGAAACACAATACAAGTATGGAACCTAAAAATGAGCATTACAAGGCCCCTTAACTAATCCTCTCCTCTCCTGTTACTTTGAGTGGTAATGAAAATCTGATATTGCCTGCGACGACTTTTTAAATATTTGACAAGGTGAATGGGAGACTATATTTCTAGACTATTTGCTAATCCTTTCCACACTCCCCAGACATTTTCTGATTTCAATGATCTGATTGCGTGCTCCCTGATACCCCAATCACATGCCATGCTCGTGGTTAGGCTGAAGCGTATTAAGTGACATCATCTGCATCAAGATCCCAGGCTTATCCTAACTATATTAATAGTAGCTGATTGTCACCTTTGGCAGTGGTGTGACAGCTTTACGAAGTTGTTGCAGAGAATTAAATCAGTACATCTTCACATGACTCATCTTCTGTAAATACACAGGTTTAAAAAAGAAAAACATCCTTCCAAAGACAAACAAAACACATTTATTTTTAAATTAAATGTCATATCTCTGCAAAGCCAGGTGTCCTATGTTTAAGTCACCAGGTAAGGTGTTAGCTATATATTGCTATTTGAAAGGTCACCTAGATGGATTCAATTGTAAACATTTATAGAGCACCTCCCAGTTTGCACTGCAGCTCAGGCTTTGCACAGTTACTCCATCTCAAGTCATGTCAGAGGGAAACAACTACAGCTGTAGCAGGACTAAGTGTTGATCCCAGACAGTGTATTGAGTGCCTGTCTGCAGCCGATCACATAACTGTAATGATGAGATGCTTTCTCCTTTTCCTGACTCGCCTCTCTTTCCAGTCAGCTCAGTCGAATATGTATTAATGCCGCTTATATTCCTCCTCTTGTTATTGCATCCGAACCTCAGTCTTTTCTTTTGCAGGTTTGTAGTGGCGAACCAGATAAAAACGGTAACTTCTCCCCTACACCATGCCTCATTAGCTGCGTGCTGTCGGTCTGCAGGTTTCCTTGCTGCTCACTGACCTCACACCTCTGTCAGCTCTCCAGTCTGCTGCTGTTGGAGAAGATGGAAACACGGGGTCTTGCTTTTTCAACTCTACCTCCTTTATGTCTGTACTACAACGAAAACAAACGTTGCTATTGAGCTGAATCTGATCTCAACATCCGAGTTCGGTTGCACCTCAAACACAAGTTAAAAAGTGTCTTTCTGTCCCTTTACACTATGGTTCTAATCCTTTTGCTAGAAAATTATAACTATTTAGCCTTATCATTTTCATTTTCAGGGTCATTTTTGTATTTTGTGCCTCTACTATGACATGTTCAAAAATTGCTTTATTTTTCTCATACTGCCTCCTTTGATTTGTTGAAACGCTAGCAAATAGAAGCATGGGTGTTACATATTGATGTCTCTATGTTGCGGAAGTAAACAAAGGAGACCAATGGAGGCGTTTTAGACAGAGGGGAGAGTGTGTGGGAGATCATTTAGTCAAAGTCAACTTTATTGTCAATCTTTCAGTTTGTGTGTACAGACAGAGAGATTGAAATACCGTTTCCCACAATCCTGAATACAAAAATAAAAATATGTATAGAAATATGTATATCCTTACACATTAAGATAAAAACACAACAATCAATACATACAAAATAAGAGTCACTTCAATATCTTTGGGAATGTACATTAGTGCAAGATTGTCCATAGCAGGAGTCACTAACACACTATAGGAAAGGGAAAACCCCAAAAAGCATAATCTTGCCTCTTTAAATACATTGTACACTGAACAAAAAATATAAACGCAACACTTTTGTTTTTGCTCCCATTTTTCATGAGATGAACTCAAAGATCTAAAACATTTTCTATATACACAAAATAACCATTTCTCTCAAATATTGTTCACAAATCTGAAAAAATCTGTGATAGTGATCACTTCTCCTTTGCTGAGATAATCCATCCCACCTCACAGGTGTGGCATATCAAGATGCTGATTAGACAGCATGATTATTGCACAGGTGTGCCTTAGGCTGGCCACAATAAAAGGCCACTCTGAAACGTGCAGTTTGGCTTTATTGGGGGGTTCTGGGGGGGTCCGAAAACCAGTCAGTATCTGGTGTTAAGATTAGGGTTAGGGTTAGGGGTAGGGTAATGTTGTGAATCGAGTGGCCCATGGTGGTGGTGGGGTTATGGTATGGGCAGGCGTATGTTATGGACGACGAACACAGGCCACTCGATTCACAACATTACCCTAACCCTCCAGACCCCCCCAGACCCCCCCAATAAAGCAAAACTGCACGTTTCAGAGTGGCCTTTTATTGTGGCCAGCCTAAGGCACACCTGTGAGGTGGGATGGATTATCTCAGCAAAGGAGAAGTGCTCACTATCACAGATTTTTTCAGATTTGTGAACAATATTTGGTTATTTTGTGTATGTAGAAAATGTTTTAGATCTTTGAGTTCATCTCATGAAAAATGGGAGCAAAAACAAAAGTGTTGCGTTTATATTTTTGTTCATTGTAATAATGAATGAATTCTCCTGCACCAGTGGCCTTGTAATACACCCATCCTCAATTTTTTTCTCACAAACACACTGCTCTTCATCACCTTCATCATCTTCCTCTCCCTCCCTGCCTCTCTCTCTCTGTGCTGCTGCACCCACTCACAGAGGGAGACATGTTGTATAAGGGTTGCTGATGCTTGGAAGAACACCCCACATGGGCTCGATGACTAATGTTTGTGTACCTCAGTTGCTTTGAAATATTTGAGTTTCTTTCTTCAAAGCCTCCAAGACATTACGCAACATCTGATGATGCACCGCACATCTATACAGCAGAGGTTGGATTCACTTGAGAGCGAGCGGGTGAATTTGCCGCTGCCTCGGGTGTAGCGACTCATTTGATTTGTTCTGCTCGTCTGCTTTCGCTTTGCCTTCGAGGCTCAGAGCTGACGCATTCAAGGAACACTTCCTCTGGGTCAGGTCAACAGGTGTTTTTCTTTAGATTTCTTTTGGGACATTTGTTGTTTATTCAACGCCTGTCCTCCTTCTCTGCCTTCAGTCTGCTGTCTGCCTTTTCTAATGACCCATGGTAATGTCATGGCATACTTGCTTTCCAGTCCTGTCAACAATAAGTCATTTTTATAACATACTTCCTTTTTAATAGCCTCTCTTTTTGTGCTTATTCAAACTGAATTTCTACTCGCTAAGAAAACATACACACTACAACAATGGTCTAGCTATTGTGAGTATTTTTGAGTGGTGGAATAAATACATTTACCCAAGTACGAATTAAAGGGTACTTTAATTTAGGACTGGTAATCAATTGAATTCAAATCACAATACCACAATACACACCAGTATCAAAAAGGGGTTAAGGATAATTATTTGATAGACTTTTCTTCTTCATTTGATACCCATCATGTTAATAAAAGTGTTCGGAAACATAAAACACCACAACCACTAATCCATTTGCATTTCTCTAATAAAACTGTATCAGTCTCCTCAGACCTATAGTATAGCTGTACTTTCCAACATTTGGTCGTATCGAGTAATTGCTAATCAAACATGTATGCATTAGCAATAATTATCCAATAATCCAATAAATACGAGAAGAGCAGACTCTGGGGTAATTGTTTAGCATTAAATAATAACTACATCTACTTCAGGAACATTTTCAATGCACCACTTTTACTTGTAGTGATGTATTTAAAAAGTCAAGTTTTTCTACGGTTAAATTAAAAATCATATGACTTTAGTCCCCACTGTAATTTTCATATTTTCAAACGAAAGCAGTTTTGGACACGTCTGAGCCTAAAGCTGAAAGTGGTCAGCTCCCCTGGCGCAGGTTGGCTGACTGAAATCTGAGTGGTTACATCACCAGGAGACGTCTGTAGCGCCCTACGGACAGGAAAACATCACACTGCGTCTCCTACAAATGTGTTTTTCATGGCTTTTTTTTACTAGCTCCAAAGCGTTGGCCACCAGCCGTTTAATCTTTCAGTCCCTTGACAAAGTTTAACACTTCGTACTGCGAAAACTGTTTTTCACTCAAAACTGGAACTTGACAAACTAAGACAACTGCCTTCCATTCAGAAAGTGGACAAACACAACAGTATATGTTTGTGTGTATATTTAAGTTTTTTGTTAACTCATCTACTTAATAAATAATCACTCACGTTTTTTTGTTGACCAGAGATTAGCTTGAACATCTCTCTCGTATATACAGTACAGTACGGCTGTTCAAATATTGTCATATATTGTCCGCCGTATAGCTGAGTCAATAGAGCTGGCGTCCCATTTACTGGTCGATGTAAATATACATTTGTTTTCTGACTTTGATTGAATGTAACTTTTTCTCATATATACGCCGGCTGTTACAATATTGTCATACTGAAAAATACATACAGTTTCACATTACAGTTGCAGTTTTGACTCAATATGTACTGCATACTGCACTCTCTGGCTCAGGGCAGTGTCTCTTCTCCTTCTGTATCTCAGATAGCCTAATGCTGCTGGAGCTCAATGAAGGGCTGCTGTCTGTATGGATGTGACTGAGAGTGACTGAGTGTGCGGGCTGTGTGTTTGTGCCTGTCTGTTTATCTTTTCTTACCCAGAGAAAGTCCGGTAAGGTGGCCAACTGTTTTTTTTGGTTTGGCATTACCTATTTCATTGCCGATTTCACGTAGCTTCTAGTAACCTTCAAAGAACACACGATGCATTAGGCTTTTACTTCGTGCATCGACCTGATGGTAAACACATTAAAGCCCCGTTCACAAAAGTACACAAATCAAATATTACAAAGTGCAAGCATTGTCTCTGTTCATCTAAATAAATACAAAAATACATATTTTCAAGCTGAACATTTATCAATTCTTCAAGAAAATGTATTAAAAATACTTGAAAGTAAAATAGTCTCTTTTTTGTGGGTTCATTTCTTTCTTACAACCAATACATAACTTTATAGAGAAATAAATTATGACACTGAAGTTTTATTATGTAATAAAAAAAATGACATTTACTGTCGGCCCCTGCTGTGTCCCTGGCACTGAACTCCGGCTATGAATACCAAACATGTCTTTTTGGTTATGTATTACCTTGCATAACTTGCTGCTGACCTTTTTCTAATTTCACAGTAGGGGATATTAGGTAATCGTCACGTATCAAGACACTTGTCCAAGTTGCTGCAGGTAATTTTTTTTTTTTTAATAGCACTATTCAAGCATGCTGTGCCCTAAAATGTCTCATCATCCTTGCCTGTTCTACCTTTTAACCCTCGCTTTATTGGTTAAATCCCAAATTAATGTGCACATTTTCTTATGAAACCACTAGTATCAATCAAGAAATGAGATGCCAGACGAAATTAAACTTTTCTGTGAAGCCTTGTTTGACTGGAGGTTGGTCAGTGGTTTATCTGCCCTGCCCATGCACTCAGCGGGCTTTCTTTCTAATAAGGAACTGTACAGCGGCTTCAGAGAGCGGTTCACACTAGACTTGAAAGGA
The DNA here is from genome assembly GCF_949606895.1 of Notothenia rossii. Lineage (NCBI taxonomy): Eukaryota > Metazoa > Chordata > Actinopteri > Perciformes > Nototheniidae > Notothenia > Notothenia rossii. The sequence continues at coordinate 40,419 of NW_027640256.1, read as the reverse complement.
GCCTCCAGCCCTGTGGTCTGACTGAAATATCAATCCATCCTCTCCGCTTTTGATTCAGCCCCCACACCTAAACCTAGGCCCTGAGCGGAGACAAAACACAAAGGCTTTAGGAATCAAAAATCCATCATATCAATTCAGGTGTGCTGAGGAGAAGCCAATGATATTACACAGAAAAAGAGCCACGTCATTGCTTTGTTACTGAGAACATGCGGCACTGTGCTGCTTGCATACGCATATTGATAATCTATACATATTTTACACACAATATATATGTCTGACTTGTATTGATCAATACTTTTAGAAAGCTTTACTGCAGGTCAACTTCTCAGTTCTTTATTCATCTATAAAGCCATAAACCACTGTTAGAAAAACATTTTTATTGATCATGTTCGTCTCTTATAAATCATTTTTAGGTTGACTTTTGTTGAAAACATTATGAGTTAAGGCCGCTACACACCAACCTGAGACCAAAGAACGCGTACCGAAGGCATCCAGACTTTTACGTCCGCTACGTCGCCTGCGTAGGCTACGCTACCTTAAGTTCTCCAGCAAAATGTCTTGATAAACTTGAGAATTCATTTTTCTGTCGATGATGGCGATCTGTCCAGGCCCTGAGGCAGCAAAGCAGCCCCAAACCGTGATGCTCCCTCCACCATACTTCACAGTTGGGATGAGGTTTTGATGTTGGTGTGCCGTGCCTTTTTTTCTCCACACATAGCGTTGTGTGTTCCTTCCAAACAACTCAACTTTGGTTTCATCTGTCCACAGAATATGTTGCCAGTAGTGCTGTGGAACATCCAGGTGCTCTTTTGCAAACTTCAAACGTGCAGCAATGTTTTTTCTGGACAGCAGTGGCTTATGCAGAAATCCAGGTAATTCCAAAGGGTTCACATACTTTTTCTTGCAACTGTATACCGTTACACCCCTACCGCCTATACGAACACACCGCAAAGACTTCAGTTGACGAGTGGCAATAACTTACCAGCAGGCAGCGGTAGTGTGTATTCGTCATTCAAAAGAGGCAACAACCAATCAGAGTGATTTCTTTGGCCGACTTTCTTTGGCCAACTGTCTACCGATTCAACAATTTGAATCGGCTGCGGGAGGCGTGAAAATTTGCCGTAAAGAGACGACGGTGTGGGAAACACCAACCTAGGGCGCCGCGAATGCCCGACTGCCTCTGACGGCCTCTGACTCCCAAAATCGGGTTGGTGTGTCAGGGGCTTTAGTTTACAGAAAAGTTGTTTCACTCTCAGTGGGATACTTTTGCACATTGCTGTATTTGACACCTTCTATGGTGCTGACATTCATTCATTTGGTTTATTATAAATGACTGAATGAAGAGATAGTTTGTATTCTACGGTAAAACCTTTCCTGCCTCCTGTTTGCTCTGACCTTGGTTTTACTCCCTTCTGGACATCACCTATGGTAAAAAAAAGAATAGAAACCTTTTCAGTAGTCTCCTCATCTCTGCTTATTTTGTATTCCAGTCGAACAGTCATAGTCCAGCCCATACAATGTGTTTTCAAAATCACACAACGAAATGGACATTGAAAGTCAAGGTCACAGTAATTTGCCCACCTGGGATGCTTTGTTGCAGAAAAACCTAAAAAGACAACACCATCCCACTTTGTATGCTAATCTCTTAGAACAGAAATCCAGTGGAATAACTAAATATAAGACTCACTTTTAAACGCATACACCTCTGGGCATACAATCACCTCCAAGCAATGCTGGTAGGACTACAAAACGTTTGTCAGTGTTTCCCTTTTAAGTTAATATTATACTAAGTGAATTAGCCTTGTTTTGCCACGTATGTATAGAAGCCTATATTTACTCTTTTTGAGAAATTACTCAAATAGCTTCACAAAATAATGAAAACAGATCAAGATCAACACTGTAATAGATCGAGCTGTTTCTCGGCACACAGATGTGGCTCATTTGTTTCTCTGGGATGCATTCAGTGTCTAGTTCAGTGTCTGTGATCTGAATGGAGCTGAAACAATCAGGTGAGAAAAATGCCAACTTCCCTCAATCAGCTTCAATCTTCTTTTTATCACTGAATATCTTTTGTCTTTCACACAAAGCAAGACATTAAAATCCAGTCAAATGTTCCTATAACATTGTTTTTGTTTAACCTGAACCTGGTTAATGAACATAATACGGCCTCTTTCAGGTTTCCTTTGAATTAAATGTACCTTTTTAATATTTATTAATCACATAAAAGAGGCATTTTGCAACCACTGTGAACGTTGATTTCTTCAGTTGAATGTGACATAACTTTGTTTTACTGTTTCTGATCTATTATGAATTAAGATTAGAGTTAAATGTCAATAAGGATTAATAGCACATCATTTAGTTTTTAGTAATTCTGTTTAATTGGCTAATATAAATAGCGATTTGCTGTCGATCAGTAAAGACAATTGCCATACTTCATGTCTTCTCGATGCCATCTGGCTACACCAAGCCAGCTATCGTTCATCATTGTGTCCTGTTGTGAAACGAGCTCAAACATAAAACCACTGGAGAGGAAAATGGTCTCACTTCCATCACCCTGACATCCTGTCTCTCTCTCTCGAGGGACCTTTCTTAGCCATGTTAGGGGTGGATTTCTTTCCTCGAGCTCTTCCGTTGGCCCCTCTTTGCCTGGGAGTCTGCAACACAAAAGCCTGATCTCTTAATGGAGCTTTGCTGTTCTCCTCCGCCCACACAGCCCTACTGTACCGGGCACAACTTGGTGTTTGTTCCTGAAAAAGGTTTACCATGAAAGCAGGGTCGCTGCCCCCCTCTCTGCTTTGTAGGAACTTCCCCTACTGTAGGAGGACGTGTGAGTGGAAGTCTTCTCTCGGCTCATTTCTCCCTCCAAGGTTCAGTGTGCTCGGCGAAGATGGTGGGTGGGTGTGTTAAGATGGCAAGAGAACTGAAATGGAACTCCCAGATTCGCCGCCTACACGCCGTTCCCTCATAAAAGCACCAGTTCTCTTTAGTCTGGCTATCTGCCTTCTCCATGTCAGCGTGATCGTCAAGCTTTGTGTGATCTGCTGTGACTCATTCATCATTGTGGAGAGCACTGGTGTTGCTCTGCTTTCTTTGCAGATAACGCCGAGACCAAACCGTTTTTCTGTGGCTGTAGATAAATGTGCGCAGACGAAAAGTGCTGATGACTTAATTTACTTCCCCGAAACGCATCTTTAGAGACGTAGCGATGTTTTGCATCAAAGCGTTCTGTGGAAAGGTGGAAACATCCAGTGGTATAAATATAACGGACGCAGGATGTTTATGTCTATTCTATTCAAACCAACGCTCTGCAGCCGGAGAGACAGGATTTGCAAGGGTTTCAAGCAAACCCATTAGAGGTTAAATCTGCTAAAGCGAGCCAAAGTGAGAACACGGTGTACAAGTTCTGTTTGAGAGACTAGAAAAACACATTTTAAACACAATTACATCTGTGTCTTTCCGTCCACCTGTTTTTATTTGGATGCTCGTTTTAAGCATAAGAACAAATGTGAGTTAACACGGCAGCAAACTTACATGAAGCGTGTGACTTATTTGCCACTCAACCTTATGCAACATTGAATAGACAAAACAAATGTGTCAGATAAGTATGGAGCAATAAGACTGTTACACTCCTCAAGTAAATACATGAGAAATACATTAGTCCAATGTGTCCACTTTATTTTCCACGGCATTACTCCTGCAGCCACTTTCACACAGGTTCACAGTTATTAATTGACAGTTAATTAATGGGCGTAAAACACGTAGCAATGCCCCAAAAAATGCTTGTTAGAAGACGGAAAACTAGTGAACATTGATTTGAACAATGTATGATTTTTAATGCTGTCAAAATTATTGCGTTAACGGCGGTAATTAATTTTTTGAATTAATTGCGTTAAAATATTTAACGCATTTAACGCATGTGCAGAATGGCCCGCCCCATACATCCCACCAGTGGCAGCGCTGGGGTAGGCTACAGCCATAGCAAGAAATGGCTTAGCCCCACCTTAGCCCCACCATGAAAAATGATGTTAAAGTAAGCTAAATAAAGTCCGCCAACTCGCGCCGAGAATTGCACAGACAGCAGTTAGTAAGATTGATTTCAGGAGCCACTTGTCTGGAAATACCGAAGACTAGAAACGGTTTTGAAAACTTTTGTCACGTAGTGATCGTCTTCTCAATAGAACATCTTTGATAATGTCTTCTGGCCAATCAGAATCAAGATAACGGCGTGGTGTTGTTGCAGGAAGTCCCGGCTTTTGCTCTAGTACATCTTGTTGATAGAAATCAACACGTAATGAAATAGGACCCCACGGTTTGATGATTGATAGGTGTGTGGGCTGTCTTTCATTTTGACACACAGAACAATGTTATAATAAACATACATACATACTGTATTGATATATCCACCTTCTTTCATTTATCTTTCCATTCCCACAACAATATACATAAAGAAATGGCATATTTTGGACATATTTCGAATGGTGATTAATCATGATTAATTATTTTTTAAGCTGTGATTAATCTGATTAAAAATTGTAATCGTTTGACAGCCCTAATGATTTTAAATATTTTGTTTTAAATGACTATACAATGACCTCAGAAGGTTTGTTGTAACTTAAGGATGTGCAGAATGGATCTTCATTCGTCTCAAAATATGGATAAATGTCCTACTTGGCTGGAAATATAATGTGAATGTGTAGTGTCACTTTAAAGAGACGTTTTAACAGGGTGTCCGCGGGGTCTTAAAAAGTATTAAAAGTTGATAAATCAATTTAGCGAAAATTAAGGCTTTTAAAAAGTATTAAAAAGTATTAAATGGCATTTTCCAAGGTATTAAGAAGTCCCACAGCAACGACAACATGAAACACCCTTTAATTTACTGAAACGACATGTCGGGAAACCCCACAAGGCGGCCCCATGCATAGCGCGCCGTAAAATGCTGCTTATTATTTTAAGTTTCGTTGCCTTGCTCCGCTCTGTGTGTGTGTGTGTGTGTGTGGGGGGGGGGATAAACGACTACGGTAACGGGTCCCAAGGTGGGTAGACCGGCATACGCAACGCTCTGGGGGTCCAACGGCTCCGTGTGTGCCCTATATGATCATTTTCTGATAACGATGAAAGAGCCCGCCTCCCTCTCCCCACGTCTCCTGCTGCTGCTGGGCTGTCAGAAGAGGGGGAGGAAAAGAGAGGCAGTCACCGTTTATTAAATATTATTATATTATTATACAGAGAACAGAGTCGCTATCAATTTGTTTTAAAGCTCAATAAATAACAAAGAAGACCTCTAACCGGCACTTTCCTAATTTTGTACGGAAGATTCAAACTTTAACGGACATGTTGACCGGCGGAACATTTTTTTTACGGAAACTGCCGCACGGTCCCCTCGTTCCTTGGAAGAGGCGGAGAGGTGGGTGTTTTTCATCTGCTGGTGGACTACCTGAGAGATACAGCAGGAGAACACGCCGTCCACCGCTGAGAATAAACAGAAGGGCAACCATGGCAACCATGCTCCGGGTTCTTCTTCGCTGCTTTTGGTGTATTTCGGGCGGCAGCAGCGCCACTTACAGGTATGACATATGTACTACATCGTTTCCAGCATTTGCAGCGGTCTAGTGTGAACGGACACGTTAATGAATCGAATGCGTGTGAAAGGAAGCCTTTTTTGCGCTTGCGTATGCGTTTTACCGTGTGGGGCCGGGGTCTAAGCCAAACTATATTCGGTCACAGAGATCTGCTATTTTAAAGTAAAGTCAACACATATAGACCCTAAATATAGTCTATATTAAGAACGAGAAAAGTCATAACATATATATCCTTTTTTGTAAACATATGACAAATGTGTGACGGTGATGACGTCAGAGCCTCGTCCTATGTGTCAGGGCTTAGCCCCGGACAGCCCCAGCCCAATTTAACCCCTGGGTATTTGTGAGGGAGCTCCTATATGGCATTACCCCGCTGAAGCTAACCAAAGTTTAACATATTTCATAGTTCAAAGTTTTGTCAATTGTTTTGTTTATTGGTCAAATACTGGTTTCTAATGTTTTCTGAGGAGTTTTACTGGAATGAAAGAGCACAGACTACAGAAGCAACAAAGCAGCATACTGCATTAAACCTGACCTTCACAGAGAGGTTGAAGTTCATTTGGAAAGAAGGCTTCAGTAGTCTGTCTGCACTCTGTTTAGTTTTGCTATCTTACAATCAATATAGTAAATGTGAGGTAAAGTGTGTCGCCAATGTAACCAGTTAGAACTCAAAGTTGCGATGAGGTCTTAAAATGTATGGAAAGGGTCTTAAAAAAGGTCTTAAAAGGTATTAAATTTGACTTCAGGATTCCTGCATATACCCTGTTTAAGGAAGACTAAATGTTTCATCATATGTGGTTATCCACTGTGCAGCTTCAAACGCATCTTTCACAGAAGAGCCTGCGGTGCTGCTACGTATAAAACGGTTTACCAGCCTCGCATGATGTACAAATGTAATTATGTTATATAACCCGCTTACTTTTTTTTGTCATTGAGGTTATAATTCGGTTTGTCCCCGGGCAGCACCGGGTCCTACGATGACAATCTGCCATCTCCTGCGTAGTGAATGCATCTTGGCTCTGGCGATTGTTGACGCTCTCCATATCTGCCGAACACTTTGCTATCTCCCAGTCAACAGGCACTCACATTGTCCATGCCCGCTAATTGAAAAGTCAGAGCTGGACAGAGAAGCATGCATTTTTAATTTTAACTTAATCATTCCGCTTTATCGTTTTCTATAATTCAGACGGGAGACAAATCTGTTTTTAAAAGGATACTCAAGCGCGATGTTATTCTACTTTTCAATACCTCGCTGTAAGCTAAAATGCATTGCTCTCTGCTTAAGTTCATCTTGATGGTTTAGATATGATACCTGATATCCGCTGCAGAGCACTAATGCATACGCTTTCTGTTTTATTGACCAAGGCCATTTCCTGCCCGCCTAAATATATTTACCGTCTGCATGCACATACAGAATAGCAAAGATCACCAAGAGAATTTTAACCCAAAGGATTGCAATTAAATCCATATTCATGTAAAACTTTCACGGACAGCTGATGGTCAACAGTGGTTCTGCAATCTCTGTTCATGTCTACTTTTTACCTTACAGATTCTGCTCTGTGTAGTTATGAACAATCATTTATCAGATTTGGAATTTCGTATTACATTACAGTCGACCCGTCCAAGGCATGTGATATGTTTTTAGATTGATTTCCGACCCTCCAAGCAGCAACAGCCAGTTTCCCTTCATACCAGTATGGAAATGAATTCTGTTCAGACTTGTCATCCATCACGGAGGGCACAACATCACATAAAAACATTTTTCATCGTTTATTCTTTTGAAAATGACATGGTTGAATTTTCAGTGCAGGTTCAGTTTCATCCCATGTCTTCGGTTCACTTATAAAACATTGAGTCGAAGGTCTTGCTTTTCAGTGTCTCGCGTTTTGAAATATCACTGAAGATGAAGCACTCAGCCAACCTTCAAATACTCACCTCGTCTAAGCGCATAAAAGCCTCAGTCTCACCATTCGCACTTGACTGCACATTATTTTTGACATTATACAAGTTTTCTTCTCAAACTCCATCACTGATAGAGGCTCATTTTTTTTTTTTTTTTCCCACATTTTTATTAAAGGTCAGTTCAAGACCTCTTTTCTGAGTTGTCACTTAGTCAAATCTAAACACAGACATATTTTTTAGAAGCAGTGTACACTTCCACTTCTAGGTGATATATCTATCTCTAATGAACGCAAATGAACACTTATCATCTCTGCTTAGGAATCACAATAAGCTCCTTATTTCTTGCCAGAAGTATGTTCTAATACAGTACATATGTGTCCAACTCAAGGCCCGGGGGCCAAATCAGGCCGGTGGTGGATTTAATTTCGGCCCGCAGGATAATTTCTAATTACTATTAGATCTGGCTCGCCGGTATATTGCACGCACACCTTCACTCAACCCTGAGGACTTCCTCAGCTCAAAGCCTGACCCCAAACATTAACGAAATTGCACCCAAGATGAGATGCCAAGTATCTGGTTTGAACTAGCATCACAGCAGCACACTTGAGTTTCAATGGATGTTTCCTTCTGCACTTTATTTCTTGCGACAACAGGGCATGTTTGTTTTTTTCTTTGAGGGAAATTGTTTTTTTGAAGCTGTAATAAAATGTAATCATAAGAAATAAAGATGCAGATAGAGCCATAAGAAATGAATGCTGCTGATTATTTAATGTTTAATGTTTTTTTCATTGGCAATAATTTAAGCTTTGTTAGTTCCAGGTTTAATATGCGCAATAAGTTCATTTCAATACCTTTTGCAATAAACATTGAACCAGTCCGGCCCTCGACTAGTACTGATTTTTTTATTTTGGCCCACTGCGTATTTGAGTTTGACACCCCTGTTTGAGTTTGACACCCCTGTTCTAACAGCTACCTAACTGCATGTCATGCTTTGTACTTCCTGTTTGCATCCCGAAATAAGCAACAAACCGTGTCAGACTTTGAAACCCCTGCCAGAAATGAAGTTTGTAACACAAAATATTCCCAATGTTGTTCTTACATTTTTCTGTGTTTTTGTAAAATGTCATTGCTGCCATCAGGCCATTAGCCCCAAAAGGTATGTTGTTGATGTCTGGGTCTTTTTCCTGTGCTTTGTTGAGGTGGAAAAAAGTTATTACATCAATTCCCCTAAGTTTCAGAGGAGGAGACAAGTCCCATCAGAGAAGAGTCGAAAAGGAAAACATCCTAATTTGAGGAGATCACTTCATGTGTTTCCATATGTTAATGTTCAAATTCAGCCTCATTGAGCCTCTAATATTCCTCCCTGTAGTTGCCATGGCTGTTGATGTGCTCCACGATGTAGAAAATGTACTTTTGTTGTACAGTAGCTCTGCCACATCTCCTGGGAATATCTCGTCTAATTCGATGCCGTAGGTTTCTTCTCTCTCCAGAAGCTGTGCTGAGAGAGATGAAATCCACTCTTTCCACTCCTCGGGATCTGAATGATTTGTTGCTATTCCTGTCCTGAATCTGGGCTGTCAGGTTACAGATATTGATCTCTCAGTCATGCATTATTAATCAAAAACATCAGCGCTTAGTTTCAGGCTAGATGGATGGAAACAGAGTACAGACTTGGGCTTAAATCTCTGAAGGAATTCTTGAGTCTATGTTGAACTTCACTTATTTTTAGCCGGTTAGGTATTGTTGAAAGACTCTAGCTGTAATTGACATAATAAATCAATGTCATTTCATGTGTGCCCTTCTTGGCATTTATTGGTTTTCTTGACTGAAACTGTGTTCCCCTTCTATCTATTTTTCAGCTTCTTGAAGGCAGCTTCACGTCCCAGGTCAGCCATGAAGTCGACGGGCTTATCTTCCAGCCGTGCGGGGTAAGCCTCCATCTATGTATGACGATTTGTCTGTTTTTCAAAGCCTTCGCCTCGTTGCCAAAGATTGTCAGGCAGAGCGTTTTTTTCTCTCCAGAAGCTACTACATAGGATTGGGACAGCTTGTCACTACCACCGGCCGTTTGTCATTCTGTCTCGCCCTCTGTTATTGTAAGGGAAACCACACACCTACATGAATTCACACAAACGCAGGGCTCTCTATAGGAGGCTGCACAGTCAAACGGACACATGGCAGTGAGTGTGTTACAACGGAAACAGCTTGGGGAAGAATACCAATTTAATTGGTTGTTAGAACAGCAGAAAGTCACTGATATCTCCGACGTTAATACTGTTCCTTATTTCTTCTCATGTGACGGACTCAAAGGCCCATATTCCACTGTGTAATGTATCAAATAACCTATCGCTCGTAGCACTAAAGCAGGAATAGGACCGATTTAATAATGTAGAAAATGTTGTGATAGCTATACGTAGTTCCTGCTGACTTGAGAATATTTATGCACATTATTCTCAGCTCTTGAATATTAGTCTTGCTGTATATACTGTTGATGTAAAGCTTCTACATCTCAATCTGAAGTGAAATTCTGCCCTCAAATTTCATTGCTTGATTTGCATCTTTAACATTTTAGGTGATTTCATGTTAAGTCATTCCTTAAATAGATTGGTGTTAAAATATAACTATTGAAGCCATGACGAGATCATATTTTTTAAGTTAAACTAATAACTAGACTGCTGCTTGGAGAGCCTAATGATACATTCACGTGCTCCTTAGTTAAGATGATCCCATTGTCAGACTTTGGTGGCTCCAAGAGCTTTAAGTAGAAACAACATGGATGCAACAAAAAAAAGTGTATTTTACATTGCTCTGAGCTTTTAAGAAAAACTTGTCGATAGCTGTTTTCGACTTGTTGTTTTGGCTTGAGGGGCCTTCCCAGAGGAATGTTGTCACTGCAGGGCAAGTGCCATGCCTTGCGATGTTTACAAAAGTGAAAGATAATTTGTGTGTCCACCCTGGGATACAACTTTCCTCCATAATGTAATAGGTTTGTCCCTGGCCAATGCCATATCCTTTCACCGAATCTCATGAAAAAGGAGTCCTAATCCTAATCATGTAAACATGCCCGAATTGAACATGACTGCACTCTTAAAGGTAGGGTAGTTAAGAATGGAGAAACCCGCTCGAGTGCGCAAGAATTTGAAAGTACACAACCGGAAAAAATCTGCCCCTTCCTTCAGACTTCCTTACAGAGCCCCTCCTCCAACACACACGAACGCGCACATGACCAATGAGGGCACGAGATAAGTTTGTGCACAGATGGAAGGCTGACAGACAGGTAGGCCATCCAGTTACTTTAGCCGGGCCGGCTCAGATGATTGGTCGTGCTCTTTACAGCGCCACGGCTTCCACAGAAGACTTTTTAAAAAATGTTTATTGTCAAAGCATTTAATGTATTCATTGCTATCGGGATGTTAAGAGCATTCCATGGAATATAACAAAAAGTGTTTCTGAACTGAATTACCTACCCCACCTTTTAATATATGTAACAGTTAATAACTCTCTTCCACACTTGTATTTAAGTTTGCTGCTGATGGAAAACCATTTTGAATATTTAATGCATTCATTTTGTACACCAGAGTCTAATTTGTATCCATTGGCATGCCTTCAAGCAGAGAGGGGGTATTTAAAAATTGCAAAAAAAATGCAAAATGTTTTTGGCTGGACTGACTCCAGCCAATTTGCAAGTCAAAGAACTGGACAGCTCTTGCTAACATGGATAATAGGTGTTAACATTGTGTGTGTGGACACCTGCAGCTTGTCTGTTTTGACCGTGGACATGCTGAACGCCTATTCAGTCAAAGGCATATAATCAGCCATGTACAACAACTGCTGCTCGGCCAGCTTATTGCTCCCTGGCCACAGCCCACTGAGTCCTGTTAAATCAGGCATTTCTGCTTTTTTTTTGCTTGAGATTGAGGTTTTAACAACAGCAATGCAGAGATGTTCTGCCTTTTTTAACTGATGTGATTTAAAAATGTAGTACTTAGTTTGAGTCTGTATTGAATCTAGCTAATTGCCATCCGAGGGAATAAGCAGATGTTATGACATGGTGAAGAGTTTCCTTTAAGGAGTACCATATGGATCGTTGGTGGGCTCAGCATAGCTCGATACCGTATTTCATTGAATTCCTTTTAACCCATTGATGAGCCGGTTTGTGTTAAAGGGCCCTAAATTATGATCTTTTTCATGTTCTTATGTACATTTTGTGTCTCTACTGTGAAATGTTTGCATGCTTTAATGTTCAAAAAGCCCTTTATTTTTCACATACTGCCTGTGCTGCAGCACCTCTTTTTCACCCTCTGTCTGAAACCAGAGCCCAGTCTGCTCGGATTGGTTAGCTGGCTGGCTCTGTTGTGATTGTTCAACCTCTAAGAGATGTCCCGCCACTTAGCCTATCACGTACAATGTGTTGGAGCGCTAGCCTCTGTAGAGGGAAAACCCCAAAAAGCATATCAAGTTCCCTTTAACTGGTATGGTAATTCAGTTTTAAAGCAACATAAAAACGATTATGTAGTCTGTGTGTTTCTCCTTCTTGTTTTGGTTTTTAGTTTGTTCTCTCCTCCTGTGATTTGTTTAGTAATTATCATACAGTGTATGCAGTCGGGTGGCAGCAGATCTCCTGAGAGCTGGAAATTAAATTTGGAGGAGGCAAGTTTACACAGCTGCCCTTCCTCTCCACCACAACACGAGCAGCTGCATCTCCAAAAACCAAACTCTCTATGGCTGGTTAATGCGTCACTGTCTTGATCAACATGGTAACATAAATGCCTTACTTTAGCAGGTGCTTGCAATCCCTGCCAATCTGCATTACTTTGTGTACAACATAATCATTCCCAGCCTGTTTTTCACATACTTTCTTGTCTAATGTGGATTTTGCTTCTTTCTAAAACAGATGTTGGTGTGTGGAGAAGAGGGGATGTTAATTAGTTTTAGTTTCTTATTCCTACAGTTTATTTCTGTTCTGCTGGAAGATAACTTAATAACATTGAAAAATCATTGCTTTAGTTTTTAAGTGCACATAAGTGCTTTGGAGAATATTTGTAGGAGCTTGTTTTTGAAGTTGTACACAATTCAGAGCAGAAAATGGTGTTTGATTGAGAGCCAGACAGCTATTGATTTATTTTTCTTCTGTCAGTGAGTGTGATGAACAACGGTGCCGGAAAAAGGTGTTGAAAGCACTGTGGTCCTCTGGGCGTAAGGATGTGTGTGGCGTTTATCGAACCGGACGAGGAAATTGCGACAACATCATCCACATCCCAGTCATGGATTAGGTAGACACTTTAACCAGGCCTGGGATTTGTTTTGGCAGGTACTTTTGAAATGATTGCTGTTCAACAAGCAGGAATAGAATCAGCCAGGACAATGTGCAAATGTTTCGTCAAGAAGGAAACTGATTGCATGGACAGGTCCTTTCCCTTCGCTGGTGCTTTTAGTCACCTGCTTTATATAATTCTTCCTTTTGAATTGGATGTAACTTCCACTGCACTGCGAGAGTGTACATGACAAAATGCTCAATTTTAGAAATAGATAAAGGAAAGCTGTCTGCGCTCAGTCCCATTCTGTCAATCTGGGATCAAATCACTGTTCATTGAGGTGTTTCTCAGCAATTTCAAACTTTCATGACTCTGACAGAAGGTGAGCAGCTGGTTCCCGTCTGCACAGCCGCTCAAACTAACGGGCCAGGTCGGAAAGCTGACAAGTCTAATGTGGCTAAAGGATGGTGCAACTAGTCAGCCATCTGATGTAACATCGCAACAGCAGCTTTTATACAATACTCCTACCTTTTTACCAGAGATGGAGCACTCGAGTCCTGGACTCGGGCCGATTTTCCGGACTCGTGACTGGACTCGGACTCGCGCACTGATTGACCAGACTTGGACTCGTGAATTCTCGCGTACGCTGACTTGGACTCGGACTTGTGAATGTTCCCCCCCCCACGATGACTCGGACTCGACTTGTACATTGACGCTCTGACTTGGACTCGGACTCGAGCAAGTTTTCTCTGGAGTCTGATGTCCTCTATCCTGGCGTGTGCACATGTGAGGCGAGTTCACGGACTGGGCCCCGCTATTCCAGTCTAGAGATGTATAAAAACACATCGTGCTGTATGCTTTCACACATTCTGCTTCCACATCGGAAAAGAGCAGCGCAAAATGCTCGTTATGTGGAAACAATATTGAAGAGAAGGTTCCGTAACACATTACTCTAAGGATCGAGTTCAGACATGGCTGTCTTGAACACTATCATCCGAGTACCCGACACCCCCCCCCCCCTGTCCCTTTGTAACTGGGAAACTGATAGAGGTGGATCATAAGATCGTGGTGTTTTTGCAACTTCAGCATAGGGGATAGGGATGTTTATTGAACTTCGGCTTTCAACTGATTTACCTTCGAAACACCGCTCACTGCTGCTGCTTGCCTCTGTCTGTGTCTGCGTTCTTCGCACCTGCCTGTAGTCTGAGAAGGTCCCGCCTCTCTGGCTGGCTGCAGCCCGGAAAATCTTCAGTGTTGATTGACACTTCAGTAATAGCCTATCAGATAGCGCTGTTGGCGGGACATTGCTCGTGAACAGCGGTGACTGCAGCCAGAGAAACGGCCGCATCAGAGCCAAAGTTGTATCGGCAATTTGATAAAAAAAAAAAAAAAGGCTGATACCGATAATCTGTAAAATGCGGAATATCGGCCTCGAAAATCGGCCAGGCCGATAATCGGTGGACCCCTCGTAACAACAACCCTAACCCTCCATAGGCCAAGGTGACAGACCACACCTGCTGTTTGTTAGTCTGCAATAAAAAAGTTGGTTCTCAGCAACGCCATTTTTTAAACTCTTAAGAAATTATTGAAAGAGGCGAAAGTCAACTTTGAGAAGTCCTATTCCAACTGAGTGTGTTTTTGAATTTGAAGATAAGTAAGAAAAAGTCTTGTCGCACATGTTGCAGTGTTCATGATTGTTCACATAAAAGAAGCGCTAACACAATCAGTAATAGCAAACTTAACCTTATGTTAAAGAAGATGGTCTGATGTGATGCCCTGCACCAAATACAAACGTTCAGCACGATGGCAAACAGCGATGGAGAAGTATTTTCAAGAGGTTATTAAATATTTACAGGGGAAAGTTAAGGACAAGGGCTGGAGGCAGATAAGGCGTCGAGGGGCATGGCTGCTTTTCGCCAATTTTTTTGTTTAACTTATCTTAGGGGGGTGATTTTTGAAAAGCAAGAGAATACCGCTTTGTGATGTTGAGATATATTTTCCCCCGGTTTTCTGTTTTGTCTGCAGCAGAAACAGAAAGTGAAGCCCCAATAATGAGCTCTCCATTATCCGCAAGCCATCCTCATTTGATGTTACCTTGCATATAAAGCAAAGTTTGGCGTTGTGTAGTTTGTGAATTAATGTACTTTTTGAAATGCATTCACTTGCCCTGACCTTTAGCTTGTGTAATTTATTATTGATTGACACCGTGGCTACTGTTTGAAATGTCCTCGATATGGTGACGAGTGTAAATAACACATTATTTGAGAAGGATGCTGTGCAGTGGGAGCGAATATTTGGGGTTGTGTGAGAGAGCTCTTAATGCCATTTCAGACAGCTTTTTGTTCTCTATGAAACACATTGGATTTGTTCCCTCCTCTGTAGGAAATCATTGTTTAATTGCTTTGATTAGCCAAATCTATATCTAGAATTTAGGAGATTATGATTGGTGTTGTATTAGCATCTGGTTTCTGTGAACGCTGTGTCAGGGTAACATTTTCGAGAATATGTTTTTGAACATTGCAGGGTTACATTCAATTGTATCACATTTTGGTTCAGATTGAAAATCCTTCTCTGAATGTCATAGTGACCCATCCTTTATTAAGTGAGAAATGTCATCTCTCCCCATACTTGCCAACCCTCCCGATTTTCGCGGGAGACTCCCGATTTCACTGCCCTCTGCCAGTTTCCTCCCGGGGTCATATTTCTCCCGATTTCTGACAAAATCAGATTTACTCACGACTGTTTCCACTCGGACTTTAACACAGCTACACCATTGTTTGGTTTCCATGGTAGCGCGTCTCTTTAGTAGCGCGCGCAACTGAACGTCTGAGAGGGTGAGGCAGATAGTCACAGAAACACTGAACAAGAATCGGCAACTCTACCCTCTGCTCACTCTTTTCCTGACACACGTCCAGCCCACACATATGCTCCATCAAGGATGGTACTACAGGCCACAATAAGCATGATAATGTTAATCTACAGCTCCGGCGATCCACTAGCACCCCCAACCCCCCCCTCCCGGTTTTGAAATGCTCCCGATTTCTGGGGTCTCAAGGTTGGCAAGTATGTCCCACAAAGTGAAATGACCTTCAAACTACATATTTGATCATATTTGTTTTTCAGGCGCATTACTTGCTGATTAAAAGGCCATTTTCACTGCAGTTTACAGCAACACTGGGAATAACTGTATCACCAACACCACTACTAACCACCAATGTTTGCATGGGGCCAGTAGCACTGCCTCACACATTGTGATTGTTGTCCAGAGTCATTGATTTTATCCACCTCTGCACCCACCAGTGCAATTTTAATCTCTCATGTTTGAAGGGGATTAGAGTGGCCCCCGGGTTAATCTCAGCAGGGGCGGCTGTGATCGTCCATTAGTATTAGCACAAAGGTAACCTGCAGTCACTGAGTGTGTTATCTCATCCAGCACATGGTGTACGAGGAATATGCTTCCTTTGTTTAGGGAACACAGGGAAAGATTTTGAGTTTATAACAGTACCACTGACACAGATGGTTGAATTGCCTACAGGAGAGCACTTCACATAGTGATCTCTGTTTAAAGAATAGCACAAGTAAATACATAAAAAACTAAAATCATTTCAGCATCAAAACCCAAGTCAGTGCAGAAGGTGTGACTCACATTAATATTGGACCCAGTGAGGCTTTAACAATCATTTTAAATGCAGTGGTGGATGAATTATTGGCCTCAAAATGTAATTAAAGTACCAAAATGAAAAGGACTCATTATGCACAACGGCCCAATTCAGAATAATAACAATGATATGTCTTGGTTATAATTATTGATGCATTAATGTGTTTCTCAGTTTAATGTCGCAGCTCGTACGAGAGGAGCTTGTGAATTTCACCAAGCAATCAATACAATTTATCTTAACCCATAATAATACTTGATAAAGTAATTTTTGTATTATATTTTGTCTCAGTCCTCAAAACTCAAGTTATCAAATAGATGTTCTGGAGACAAAAATAATAATATCTCCCTCTAAGATGTAGTAGAGATATATGAAGTAGCAGAAAATGGCAGTATTCAAGTAATTATTATTTTAGATATATACACTATGTGAGTTTTTAAGAAGTCCAATAATTGGTTATTGTGCATTTTATTTGTGTAAAGAGTTCAGGGTTTCCCACACATAGACTTTACTGGGGCGGGCCGACTACCGCCACAAGTATATTTCAGATCTGTGGGAAACACTGGAATTAGTATAATACATTCTGTGCTTTGCTATTTCTATTCCTTGCTATTACTCTTTGACTTTCCACTGTACCTGTATTCCTAAGCCTTGTTTTTTCCAAGAAATTGTACATTCACACCAAGACACAGCCGAAAAACACATTGTAAACCTATTGTGTCTGAGCTGAAGGAGAGGGAGCTATCCTCTGGGGAACAGATTTATTAGACTTGTCCATCTTTTTGTCTGCAGCACACGAACACAACGAATCTGCTTCAGAGCATTAAGCGGTTATCGACTTATCGACGGGCTCCATAGCTTTTCTTTACATTTACAGGGTGTCCGCGGGGTCTAGTATTAAAAGTGGATAAATCAATTTAGCGAAAATGAAGGCTATTAAAAAGTATTAAACAGCATTTTTCAAGGTATTACATGTTGTAGCTTGTTTTCAATAAGTATATGAATTGTCCAAAGAGGTTGTATTCTACAGTCTGCCTGAACGTAATCATTGCATAGGTGTGTAGTGTGATTCTGTGTAGTTTATTTATGGCATCCCGTTGGATGATGTCATGAACAGGACATCGCACGCTCACTGCTTGATAGCGCGCAAAGGTCCGTTTACGCCGGTTGCTAAACAAAATCGTTATGGGGAAATGCAAGTCTGCGTCCAAATGGTTGGAAGATAAGGAGGAAGGACAATCAATACTGTCTATAGTCAATGTGAGGTAAAGTGTGTCGCCAAGGTAACCGGTTAAAGCTCCAAGTGGCGATGAGGTCTTAAAATGTATTGAAAGGGTCTTAAAAAAGGTCTTAACAGGTTTTACATTTGACTTCATGATTCCCTGATTTATATATTCAGTTTAATATTTAATATTCCATCCCTCACATACTTGTGTATATATAATAACTTGCTTTATATTTTGTTATTGTTCATTTGTAAATTCAACACGTATATTTTCTACTTTCTTGAATTTTTGTATTTTTATGCTGCTGCAACACAAACATTTACCAAATTGGGATCAATAAAGTACAATCTTATCTTATCTTGAAGCATACCCTCAAGAAAGCAGTTTTTTCCTCCAATATAATAAATTTGTATTAACATTTATTAAGCTTTCGTTTATTATGGGTGCTTTCTAGCATCGTTTGTTATAGTCGTTACATCTGTAAACACAATGGTATGTCATTGTGGTCGATAAGCGTTCTGATATTAAGCAGATATAGCCCGGGCATGCCTTATACAAGTGCCCAATCTTCCATTCAAAGCCTAAAATATCTGTGTGTAATAGCTATCATTTGTATCTTACTCATTCAGAGGGAGATACCGTATTTATATCCTTTGAGAGGCAATCTTTTTTAGGAACTGGAAAGCAAATCCTATTTATTGCAGGGTGTATTTTGCAAGCGTTAGAAATTCAGAAGCAAGGCATTAACATAATACGTCAATTAAAGTCATAAAGCTCATTCTTGAATTAATCTAGATTGTTTTTGAGGACATTTTGTACAGGTTTTCACTGCTCTTATTGGATAAAGACAAATGCAGTGTGTACCGTGTGTATATATTTTGGTTTTCTTAACCTTAATTTGTTTACCACAAACATTTGTATTGCCCGTTTATGTATTAAAAGTTAGATATGCCAGAGTATAACACCATAGTTTAATGATTAATAGTTTAAGTCATAGTTACAGTTTTATCATATGAAGTTTGTCACATTTTGTATTCAAAATTACTTTATTACAGTTTACTTATATAATTGATCTTTAAGGAAATCCCACACCTGGACTAGAGAAAAATCAAGTCAAATAGTTTTCTACCTGGAGAACATGCTGTACTTCACAAAGAGCAGTGGTTCCACATTTGAGTCTCCTGTTTTCCTCCACATGCTTTGAGACGAAGGGAAAAGGACAGGGCCCTATTTCCTCCTGTGGAAATATGGATTGCACCAGATCAAATGCAACCTGGTTATTTCAGGACTTTAAAAGGGTAACAAATCTCTGATCTGCAGCCGTTCAATAGCCTGTCACTTTGTCTGTTTGCTGTTGTCTCGCTGGACTCCAATAGTTGGTCCACCTCCCTCAAGGTTATTGACTTCAGGGAAAAGGTACTCCGGTCCTTCCAATGAAAACAGACTTTCTAACAATAGCATCCAGAAATCTGCTGTCTCAAAACCTCTAAAGTGTCTGTGAAAAGTGTATATATTCAATAACCATACCTTGGTTGGTGATTGGCTAATGGTTACAAAAGCAAAAAAACATGACATCACAAAGTGGCCAAAATCTGATCAGCTCATTTTCAGACAGGTTTTTATTTAAATGGATCAGGACAAAAAGGTAGAGAATATTTTCTCCTGAAACTTTCAGAACCTATTTCCACAGAGGGGACACATGTTGATGTAGAAAAGACATGAACAAGTGGATTTTGCATAATAGGTGACCTTTAATGTTCAGTTAATGCTGGGACTAGCATGTATTTTCTGCGTTGGGTTTTCTTGCCACATCAGACTATTTTGAAGATAGCAGCTGCTTGCGGAAGTCAAACAGCCTTAAGTAGCAGTTTTTTGGACAACATTTCGATGTTATCTTTGTCACCAGAAAGGTTTAGTTAAGGTATAAAGGTAAAAGTAATCAGAGCAGTGCGTACACTGTCAAACTGCTGGTGAGTGTTTTCATTAAGAAACACTGAATGTTAATATTACTTCTGTTTGTTTACAAGAAAGCTCCACAAGGCCTCTTTTAGGTAACCTTGAAATAAAGAGAGGAGCTTTATTAAATTGCGTTTACATACTGTATGTGCCTGCTATAATGTGTAAATACAGTATTAAGTGACTCCACTTCGAGCAATACAATTACTAACAAAGCACTTATATACTTATAAAGGACTGGCTTATCTATAGCTAGTTAAATGTAATGTAATGCATACAAGTATATATTTTCAACGCAATATGTTTTCATTTAATAAGTAACAACATCTAGTAGGGCGTCTGATGAGTTTGCTATTACTATAATTATGTTATTATAAGTTAAAGTAATTGGTTTGTTATACAGTAATTACAGTCCTTTGAGTTGGCTTTAATTCGATTTAAATTTGTATCTATAAGCCGCACTTTTGCATTGCACCTCTGCACGCTTTTTGCCCCCTGCAGTCTGGGAGATGTGTTCTGCAATGCAATGCAGGGTTTGAAGGTCGGTTTTGCACTTCAATAATAAAGCTCTTGTTTTGTATGTGCGGTCACTTATTGACGAGGTTAACAAAAGTAATGAAAGCCATGAGTGCCACCGGCGGCCCTTTTTTCATTTGGAAAATAATTAGAAGGTATTTTATGTATTCAGCAGGTTGTTGCTATGGCTCTGTTGGCTAGGATAAAACAAATGTCGCTATTGTGAGAATTAAAAGCACAAACATTTTAGTGTTGTTATTTATTATTTTTTATTTTATTGAGTCAGGCACAATGAGTTTAAGTTTATACAGTCAATATTTTTCCCTTTCCCCCCCTCCCCTCCCGGTCCTAGCTAGTAAAGTAAATAGATAAATAGATACATATATAGGTAAAAATAAAGTAATGTAAATAATAGATAATAAAAGAAAATTAATAGATAAGGGAATAAAGAATAATAACAATAATACATGTACCCATATACTCATATATGTATACCCACATATACACATACACATATATATGTACATACCTACACACATATACACATACATTCGTAGTTCCCCCCTTTCTTCTTAATTTTGTGTCTTAAGTTCAGCTATCATAGAGCCCCAGACAGATTCAAATAGTTTTGAGGAGCCCCTCAGGCTATATTTAATCTTCTCCAAGTTCAGGTACATCATTAGATCTTCAAGCCATAGAGATGATTTAGGTGGTATTGAAGATTTCCATTCTAGGAATATTCTTCTACATGCTAGAATAGTGTCTTTAGTTTTCCTCCTCATCAATCTGTGGCCAGGTAGTACTCCAAAAATTGCAGTTACTTTCTGCACAAACATTTTTGGCAAGATTAAACAAATGTAAGGCGGTGCATTTTCTAGGTTTGACTGTTTACATTTTGCATTTAGGCTTAAAGGGGCCCTATAATGTGTTTTGTATGTTATCTTTCCAGTAGTGTGTTACTGTATATAGGTTTGTGTGCATGTGAATGGTCTGTAAAGGCTAATATTAGGCTTCCAGAAATGCCTCAATTGGACTCATTTTTAATTCCGGGAACATAATGACATCAATATGTAACACTCGCGCTTCTATTGGCTAGCGTTCCAACAAGTGTTTCCACCAGACCAGAGCTGAAAGGGCGTCCACCCCGAGAGCGGGGGGAGGGGGTATGAAGTCATGTTGTGTCACGTGACTTGAATTTTAAATTGAGCCGTCCCTTTTATAGATAGTACCTCTTTACGTATTAGTGATGGGAATTCCGGCTCTTTTTATTGAGCCGGATCATTTGGCTCGGCTCACTAAGAAGAGCCGGCTCTTTCGGCACCCCGCGTCAAGGCTCGCCGGCAGTACACTTTGCGTCACAGGAACATGCTTTGCTGGTGGCGAAAATAATCCCACCAGACTCCTTTGCCCCTCCAACAGAGGGATGTCCTTGTCCTTTTTCCTTTTCGTAATTTCAAGCTATAAAAACTCTCGATCTTCTCTCGAATTATTTATTTTTATGGGGGACGCCCTCGGCTCGAGTTCAAATGACGGCAAGACCCCCCCCTGGCGGAAACGCTGGTTCCAACATATCGTACATGATAGGCTAAGGAGCTTGACATCTATAAAGGGTTGACAAATCACAACAGAGCATCAAAACTAGGGCTGCTCGATTATGGCAAAAATCTAAATCTCGATTATTTTGGTCAATAATTGATATCACGATTATTAAAAACGATTATCCATTTACTTTGAAAACATCGATTTATTGAAAAAAAAAATGTGAACATTACGTTTTTGACAGTTGATTACCCTGAACTTTAAGTATAATTCAACTGAAATAACTATAATAAAAAAATAATAATAATCGTTGTATTTCGATGTTGTTTTTTTCATAATCGTTGCAAGCCAAAATCGTCATTGCGATTTAAAATACGATTAATTGAACAGCCCTAATCGCAACAGAGCCGGCCAGCTAACCAATCAGAGCAGACTGGTCTCTGGTTTCAGACAGAGGGTGAAAAGAGGTGCTAAAGGGACAACATACAAATATGAACTGAAAATGTGCATAATATGTCCTCTTTAAGCTCATTAGAAGACTCCCCTCTTATTTAATATAGTAATTAGTTGATCAACCCTTTTTGATAACTTAATAAACCCTAGATGCATATTTCGTTTTGCTTTAAAGCCACAGAAAATGAACAAGTTGTTTCACAAGAGGTTATTTTGATATTTGTGCAGCATAGCATAACCGACTGCATTGAAGTATTTGATTTCCATATCCGCGTTTCCAAGAACAAAAGATGTACTCTGTAGAGGTTCTTCAAGACACATGCCCTCTTTTCCTTCTCTCTACTGCAGTGAATAGCCTTTGTGGAGTGAGCTGTTTCAAAGGCACACGAAGGGCGCCTCACACAGGTAGAGCTCCACAAAGCAGAAGCACACTTGTGTTCCCTTCGCTGTGCACCTGAAGTGAAAAAGTCAAAGTGTCCTTGTATAAACCAATTTATAAAAAGTATAATTTCCCAAGCAGTGCAGCCTTTCATTTTCAAGATGTTGCCCACGCAGACTGAAATCACATCTAGTCATCTTTTGTTGTGGTTGAAAACGTTGTCAACATGTGTTTTACTTTTAGGAAATATTGGACATGTTTCTATTTGTCTCGTGCTAAACCACTAAGGCGTTTGGTAAAGGTCACGGTCATTGTGAAGAGTCTAGATGTAAAATAGGCTGTAAACTCCCTGTTCTTCATCGATGGAGTTCGTATCTTCTACCTTGTATTCTGTCGAGACTGCAAAAGATAACGTTTATGCAGAAATACCAGGGGGCGGCAGTTTGATGTAGTCTGTAGGCAGGCTATTACGTTTTTCCTTCAAGTGGTGTCATGAAGGGATAAACACTTGCACACCTTAATTAGTTCCAAACCTACAAGAAAAAACCTTCTGCTTTAACACTGAACTCTGAAATAAAAGTTCAAACGTGGGCTGCAGAATCAAACAACATCGCTCTATATTCGCTTGGGTTAATTGGTTTGACCCTGACTTGACTGAAAACGATTGGAAAACAACAAAATCTCTTGCTATTCATTAATTCAAACAGCTTTACCAAACTCAGACACAAGGCCATGTAAGTGAGAAGGAGTACGGCATTATTTATTCCCATGATGATTGAGAGTTAAAGGGGCCCTATTATGCTATTCCCTATCCTGTTGTTTGTTAAATAATTTATTTGTTTGTGCATTTAAATGTTCTGCAAAGGCTAAAATCCCAAAGTTCCCCCCTTTAGGAGTTTCTCTCCAACACACTCCCTGAAAACGCACTCGTTTGAAAACGCCTCCAATGTACTCCTTTGTTTGCTTCTGTAACATAGTGACATCACAATGGAAAACTCTCGCTTCTATAGGCTAGCGTTACAACACATTGCACAGGGTTGGGAAATATCTAAGCTATTGACCAATCACAACAGAGCCGTCCACCAACCAATCAGAGCAGACTGGGCTGTGGTTTCAGACAGAGGGTGAAAAGAGGTGCTGCAGCACAGGCAGTATGAGAAAAATGAAGAGCCTTTTGAACATCAAAGCGTGTAAACATGTCACAGTAGAGACACAAAATACTAATAGGAACCTGAAAAAGAGCATATTAGGACCCCTTCAAGTAGGGCTGCTAGATTATGGCAAAAATCATAATCTCGATTATTTGGGTCAATAATTGAAATCACGATTATTAAAAAAACGATTATCCATTTACTTTGAAAACATCAATCTATTAGAGAAAAAAAAATGAACAGTATGTTTTTAACAGTTGATTATCCTGAACTTTAAGTATAATTCAACTGAAAAACCAATAAAAAAAATATATATAAATAAATAATAATAATAAAAAAATAGTCGTTTTATTTCAATTACATTGTTTTCGTAATCGTTGCAAGCCATAATTGTAATTCCGATTAATTGAGCAGCCCTACCTTCAAGGCATTTCCTTATGTTCACACATTCATGGAAACCTTTTATTTGTTCCTGTACTGTGACGACAAAGATTCTCCTGAGAAAATCCTGTCGGTTTTCCAAACATTTCCCAGGAGTAGACTTCTGTTACCGGGCAACCTGACAGTGACAGAGTCTGGTCATCTGTTGCCGCCTCCACCCGTCATGCCTTTACATTTCTCATGTTCCACCGCACTGCTTTCATGCCCTCCTAAATGTCAGCCACGCATAAATAATTAAAGTGATGCAGGGACCATGTTGTTGGCTTGTGATGTGAATAGTGTAATCATGTATCATATATTTACACATTTATAATCGAGCTTCCACTCTGCAATTTTCTACTTATAATCATTTTTTATTCAAACGTGGAGTGCTTGAACTCATTTCCAAATAACGTCTCTTTTTTGTTTGCATTTCATGACGTTGTTGATACCCAGAGAGTAATTACTAACCTGAGATGTATTCATTACCACATCTTGCTGATGTCCTTAGTGTCATAAAAGAGTCAGATTTGTTTAATGGTTTTCAGCTCATTACCTCAAACTGTTGCTTAAAAACATACAAATTACTCCATCATTAAGTCTAGTGTTATCTGTGGTAATACAAAAACGTTTGCAAAACAGCTTTTATATGTATTTATCTCACTAAAAAAACTAAAATATGATTAGGCTTGGGGACTACCGGATTACACTTAATGGTATTGGAAAATCTGGATATTTAAAAAACAGTAAATGTATTCCCTTATAGTTTTTTTTTAATGGGATTGCTAGCAGCATTACATTTGTACAATACATATTTAATATGTTCATATGATATTAAATATTTAAACTATATGTAACGGAGCAATTTCTGTTTTTTTAGATTATTTTTTCTCCTTAACTGAAGTAGGTGTGTTTTACACTTTCATTGTTGGTGTAAAGCTTATTTTCTCAATTTGCTTAATGACTTTTTTTAAAGAGCTAAGTAGAGGACACATTCTTTTTACTAAATATCTTAGTTTCTTATTTTTTAAGGTTACAATTTTCTGTTGTCTTATATAATACCTTTAGGTAAAAGCCATCTCCTTGATACTTATTTTCTCTTGTATGTATTTGCATTGCATTTGATTGTGAGGTAATTCAAAGGAAACAGAACGTAATCAGCTCACGTTCGTTTCTTATTGTGATTTATTGCTGATTAAATGTTTGTACAGGTTACTAGTAATTGTAAAGATTACATTTCGTATAGATACGCTCCCAACCCGGCACATGATAGATTTCTAATGGATTTGTTTCCTCCTGCAGAGATACAAGGCCGGCAGGTGTGACGACATCCTCAAGTGGAAACCCCCCAATCTCAACTCTGTGGACTTTCGCCTGAAGATCACCAAAGTCGGAGGAGAAGGGTAAGTCACTGTTGCCAAGGAAACGCTCTCTGGGATAAGTCTAATAGCACCTATCATTTTGTGACACCCTGAAGTACTTCACATGTATGTGATGCTGTGTGTCGGTGTCAAAGGCAACGCTTTTATCTTTTCTTTACAATCCAATCATTTTTTCCTTTTGCCTCTGGCTTTAGTTCTTGTTACAGTAATGCTGTTTCAGTGTTCCTCATTTTATTCCTGTCACCATCATCGCCTACATGTTCTTTTGTGCTCATTCCCAGAAATGTGCTGTATGTACAAAGAAAAACTCTACTGCCATTTCCCCTTTTCTTTCACTCTATGCTTATCAACCTCTGCCAGATAAATTATTCAGATCATGATGTTTATCCTGCTAAACATTAGCGCTCTGCTATAAACAATTCTATACCTAGAAAAAGACAAGCAATACCTGCAGTTCAATACATCATTTTGAATGTATTCCTAATGTGAAATAGAGTAGTACATTAATGAGTCCTTGAACCCGGAAAACACTTTACCACTTTGGTCTACCTTGTCTCGAAGTCGATATTGTTTATTTACGTGTTTGTGGCAAGAAGCCTGAATTAAAGTCTGTGGTTAAAACAAGCTTAATAGGTTTTGACGTTGTGTTCTGCCACATAAAACGTCAGTAGATACTCCGAAGATTGTCCGAAGACTGTGTCAAAAGAAATCGCACAAGTGACTAAATAAACTACTACAGATCCCACCGACACAAGTCTGCATTTAGCTTATCGATGGTGATACCGCAATTAGGGCTGCTCGATTATGGCAAAAATCATAATCTCGATTATTTGGGTCAATAATTGATTATTATAAACGATTATCCATTTACTTTGAAAACATCCATTTATTGAAAAAAAAATTTTGAACAGTATGTTTTTAACAGTTGATTACCCTGAACTTTAAGTATAATTAAAAATTAAAAACAATAATCGTTTTTTTCCGATTATGTTGTTTTCATAATCGTTGCAAGACAAAATCGTAATTGCGATTAAAATACGATTAATTGAGCAGCTATAACCGCAATGTTGTTTTTTTTATAGCATTAGGTCAGCTAGTAGTGAGGCTCTAAGAAAGGTAACTGTCAGTAAGTGAACTTGGTCCAGAGTGAAATATTTGTAGTATTTCATAGATTTTTTTAAAAGACAGTTTGTACTCACATTACTGCTAATAAATCGTTCTGACTTCGGTGATCTTTAAACATTTTCTATAGTGTCACTGAGCAGGTTGACATTTTTAAAACTCAGTTATACGTCTCAAACCACTATCAGATGGATTGCACCGACATTTGGTACAAATCTTCATTTTTCCCCAGAGGATTAATCCTTATACATTTAATGACCCCCTAACTTTTTTTCCTCACCACCAGTAAGTCCAAGTTCTTCCCAACAACTACTATATGTATTTATATTAGGGGTCGACCGATATGGCTTTTTCAAGGCCGATACCGATTATTAGTAATCAAGGAGACCGATAACCGATATTTGGAACCGATATACATTTGCAGTAAAATCAGAAAATCTTGGTGTCAAAATGTAGAATAACAGAACTTCTTTGAAATGCCTTTTTATGTTTAATGAACTTTTCAACATCTTAAAACTGGTTTCCTCTCTGTGACCCTGAGTAAAGTAAATGAAGTACAAATAAAATAAAAACAACTAAATATTGGTGTTTTTGCAACTTCAGCATAGGGGATAGGGATGTTTATTGAACTTCTGCTTTCAACTGATTTACCTTTGAAATACCGCTCACTGCTGCTGCTTGCCTCTGTCTGTGTCTGCGTTCTTCGCACCTGCCTGTAGTCTGAGAAGGTCCCGCCTCTCTGGCTGGCTGCAGCCCGGAAAATGTTCAGTGTTGATTGACACTTCAGTAATAGCCTATCAGATAGCGCTGTGGGCGGGACATTGCTCGTGAACAATGGTGACTACAGCCAGAGAAACAGCCGCATCAGAGCCAAAGTTGTATCGGCAATTTGATTTTTTTTAAAAAGGCCTATACCGATAATCTCTAAAACGCGGAATATCGGCCTCGATAATCGACCAGGCCGACAATCGGTCGACCCCTAATTTATATCACATTTTTACAAACTTTCTCGATGGATGAATTATAATGACATTTGGGATATTTGACAAATATCATGACCCCTATTGGCTGGATTGTCATTTAATTGGGTACACCCATTTGTGTAACTTTCAGGATGTATCAGAATAAATCCGTCTAATGATCAGCTAACATCACGTCAACATTTTAGCTTCATTTGCAATGTGTTTATTTGCTAATTGGAAAAAGTTTGCTTTCTAGCAAGACAAAACAAAAAGACAATTGTAATTGTGAGCACGTTGGCATGCTTTTATCTCTAGGCACCACATTGTGCCTAAGTGCAATCTAACACTGTCCCTGTATTCCCACCTGCACAATGCACATCTCTTTTTTCTCTGTGTACTTCTTCTTCCGATTGTCTGTGAGTATTTTCTGAGTGCTTGCATACAGACTCACTGCATTGAGCTTTCTGGTCACGCTGCTTTTTTCCTGAGAGAGCCAGGTGACCTTCGTGACTGTCCCAGCTTTGTAGCCACGGGCCTGCCACCATTCACCAACAACAGACTGAGAGGATCATAGCAGGCCACAGTCACTCAATCTCCTCCGAAGGCAACCAACTAGGCAGCTTCTAGACTCCTCCCTTTGTGTGGGAGAACAGAGGCGATCATTGTTGCTGTTGATATTTCCACTGAAAAGATGAATTTAGCTGGCAGAGGAGCAGTCGGCAGACCTCACACAGTCTCGGTTTAGCTTTTCAAATCTCCCCTTAGTTGCTGTCTGAGAGAGTTAGAGATGGACAGACATATAAGGAGGCAACAACTGTTGATTCATCTGCCCACACAGTCAGTCCTTGAGTACGTCTTTGTGTGCCGCTGAGGAGTACGCAGCCTTGCAAGTTTTATTAACTTCTCTGGAAGCAGAGGCAGACGGTGATTATCGTGTGACAGGAAGAGGGGAGAGGTGGAAAAGAACAAAATGGAAAGATGAAGCAATCCCAGAACACATGCCAGTGCCCCTCCCGAGCGTGGAAGTGAACCGTCTTGAGAATTGTTTAGAAAGCTTGAATAATGGATAATTTGAGACAGAAATACTGTGGGAAGAGGGGATTAGTAATGGTTGCATCATCATTTGTTAGGTGTGTTTCAAGGACATGAAGAAGGAGAATGGTACCTTCTGATTGGCTTGGATTGGCTCCCATGAGGCAAGAGTGCAGGCTTCATGTTACCGGTCTTTATGCACAAGTCTCATTACAGCGTCCCGATATATATTTGGTGTAAAGGAACCCTATCAGGTACACTCACTTCTGACACATCATGTAAAAGCATCAAAGTGACGTTGACAACATATGATGAATGTTTTTCCTCTTGATTGTTACGAATTCAAAAATGTTTTATCCGCAGAGCCACCACGATGTTGACATTAAGTTGTTTTGATTAGACCCGTCTCACTAAGTGCACTGACCGCGTCATTTTATTATATTCCACAATCAAGGGAATTTAAAGCCAACGTAAGAAAAGTGGACTGGATTTACATCAGCTGAGTGGCGGCAAATAAAGTGCCTGCCTGAAAACAATGTTTCAGTGTCAGGAAAAAAACAAAAAGTTGTTCGGCAGGTTCTTCCGTCTCAGCTTATAGTAGCCCGTATTTCTTGCTTTCCCAAGCAACATGGTGACAGAGGTGCAGATAACGAGTTTCTGGATTTACTGCGGGGTGTGTCTCCTGCACATTCAGCCGTGTGTTTGACATCTCTGGGGAAAGTTATGCTGGAGTTGTTTGTTTCCATCCAGCTTTTCTAATTAAAAAATGTACATAGACATTTTTGGATGGAAACGAGGTGTTCTAGGATTCGCATATTGTCCTTCAGGGATACCTCAGTACCTTGACGATGGTAGAGAGTGTGTGCTTGAGAGTTAGCGACTGAGGGTGGATGCAAAACAACAGTAAAGTTGTCTCAAAGTTATTTAAAATTCATCTCATGAATTGACTCTTTTTGCTTTATTTTCACGAGCAGCCATTGATATTTGCAATAATCGTTTTGCAATATAAACAAATGGCACCACTGTGTAGCACAACATAAACAATAATTGATATATGATAAAAACAGCATTATGTTTTTGTGAAAAGAATTACACGGATCTTTCAGAATCTGCGTGTTTGAGGAAAGTCTGATTTCCATATCCTTTATTTATTTATGGTCAACCCTGAGTTGCAAACAATTAGCTATCTGAAGAAGCTGCTGAAAATGAATATTGTTTAAAAAGATGTTTACTGCACTTGTAGTGTAATTCAGAGCGAGTGCGTGTGAGATATCAAGAGATCCTCTGATCAGCCATCAACACAACCATGAAGGATTCTGCAGAACAAACATGCCGCCGGTCTTTGGACTCTGAACCGGGAACTTATTTCTCTGT
The DNA here is from genome assembly GCF_949606895.1 of Notothenia rossii. Classification (NCBI taxonomy): domain Eukaryota; kingdom Metazoa; phylum Chordata; class Actinopteri; order Perciformes; family Nototheniidae; genus Notothenia; species Notothenia rossii. The sequence continues at coordinate 10,515 of NW_027640256.1, read as the reverse complement.
ATGGATTTAAAGATTTGTGGAGTTGCGTCACAGTGACCCGACCCGGCAATCTTCAGTTGGCTCATCTTCAGTTGGCTCATCTTCAGTTGGCTCATGTTCACAGGGAGCGTTTAGCCTGAAGTCCAGCAATCGTATGACATTCAATGTCTGATTGTTCCACTGTTGAACAATACAATATTTACTATGTTGTGTTTACAGTTTTTTACCTATAGAGTGCCACAGTGACGCGTCCTAAAACCCGGATGTGAACTCCTTCCGGTTCCTTTCGTCAAAAAGCAATGCAATTTCTCCATAGGATTTTGGAAAATAGCTGGAAATAAGGTCTGTGGTTGACACACATTTAAGAGACGGATCACGTTTTGTTCAGCCGGATAATCTCCACATGTCTACCCTACTTTTATAATTTTCTAATCATAAATCTAGTCGCCAGAAGCAAAATACTAACGTTATGCTCAAAAGGAAGTACAGCAGGGTCGCTGCTTCAACGTCACGCCGACTTAAGATCCATATTCAAAACTACAGATTCAAAAATGTTACAAGTTGAAGCGTTTGTTTGAACAGTTTGCAAGAGGCAGGTACTTGCTTTCAAGCACAACACGGCAAACAAACTTAGCGGGAGTGTTTACGTGTTCGGTGTAATGACGTAAAACGGCCTCGACAACTTCTGTAGTCCTATTCAGCCACATATTAACAACCATCGTTTTTCAGACATGCAAACTCTTCAGAAATCACCAGTACCACTGCTGATGTATTTAATGTCTTAGAACAAAACGTGATCCGTCTCTTCAATTTGTGTCAAACACAGACCTTGTTTCGAGCTATTTTCCAAAACCCTATGGAGAAAATGCATTGCTTTTTGTCGAAGGAACCGGAAGTGGTAAAAATGCTAACTTACTTCCAGGTTTTAGGACGCGTCACTGCGGTTCTCTATTGGCATCCATTATTCTTAATATACATTTTCATCATATCATAATAGCTACTGTTATCCAGCATATATCTTTTGTCACAATTTTTTTTAAAGCATGCCATCCAGTACAATAATGTGACACACAGGTTATTTATTTTTTATCTTTTTTTGGCATATAGCAATAGGCCATACCCTGCAATAATGTGAGAGTGATCAATGAATTCATAGCTTGCTCAATTTTATTGTAATGAACCACATTATTGACTACCAATAGCCTAATCTTTAAACAGTGAGAACAAAGAAAGTGTATACAAATAAACTTTGATATACCCACTTTTATGTTATGGTAATGAACCTCTATGATAAACATTTGTCATATTCGTTACTGTCTTACTTTGGCTCAGCAATAAACATCATTTTGTTCGTCCTTTTTCACTTGAGACACGGTTCCTCAGCCACTTTTTTTAAACATGACCTCATATTCTTACTTTGTTTATTAGCTTTCAATTATAAAATGTGTTTTTCCAAGGTTATTTTTTGCTTCCATGGATATTAATCATTTCACATTATGTTCCGGCTGTCCGGTAATACAGGTCTGATTGCATGCTGTTCAAAAGGCTACCGTGACATTTAAAAGCATCTTGAAACCCATGCCATGGTGCTGGTTCATTATTTCCATTAGTGTTCTGGGTTGCTAAGGTCTTTCGTTTGAACATAATCATCATCTGACCCTAACTCGAGGAACGTTACGTTGCCGGGTCATTTCGGACGGCAGTTCTTCAGGACCTTAAACACATGTTGTGATGGTGCGTGAAACAGCAACTCAGCATCGTGAAATAGTTTGTTAACGAAAACAAAACTCTCTTCTTCTGTACTTTTCTGATACAACACATCTGTTTCCTCATCGGTTCAAATGCCTCTTGTAAAATCGTATTGTTTAGTGTTGATTTAGAAACTGTGAAAACTGCCATGATCAGTGCTGCACGTTAAGAAAAGTTTTCGACACGCACGGTATTAATAGAACAAATGAAGGGAATGTACTTTGTCCCCTGAGGTCTTTACACGTGACGGTGTCCATCCCTGCTTGGCTGTTTGGATCTTTTATGTCTACGGCTGCTTCCTTCCTGCTTGTTCCAGCTATCATTACACAGGAGGGGGCCGCAGTGGATGTGGAAATGGTCTCCAATTTCAGCTCCAATTGAAATCTTGGAACAAAGTGCATCAGACCAAGACCCACGCTTTTGTTTAGCCATCAGTTTTGCTCAGTTACCAGCGCCTATATTCGAACAGATATGAAACTGGTGCTCTTGAGCTCCGTCGGTAACAGCAGAGATGCGTAGTGTCTGGAAATAACAACGGGCACAGGGGGGTGTTTCTGCTGGAGGGAGTTAGAGAGCAGTGTGTTATTAAGACATCTGTTGGGCGTGATCTCTGGGATGAGTCACAAATACTGCACAGACACATGTTCAGGGTACTGAGAGACTTCTCCACATATAGATACCGTCTGAGTTTACAGTGCTGAGGACTATCAGGTGGAGATTCAAAACAAAAAAAATGACCTTGTGCTCAATCTCTATCTATTATAGCTAGATTTAAGTAAAGACTTCTACTAAAAAATGAATTAGCAACCCTCCTTTTTCCCTCTACGTTGTGGCCGCGCCCCTTTTTGGGTGAAATCATTTGCTGTAATTTGACTGTCAGTAAATACAGATTCTGACGCGAATCACATCAAAAAATTAAGAAAGCCCAATTACGAAAATCAGACACGCAATCAATTGACATAATGACATTGGAGATAAATGATTGGTGTCGATTGCTGGTTTAATTTAAATCAATAGGGCATTGATGTCCTGTCAGCAGCAGGCTTACACTTGAACTGGGATTTCCAGGTCTTGTCAGTGTTTTGTATATTTTAATATGTGTCTCATTGATTTCCTTCCTCTTCGTCTGAAGCCACAGATATCTTCTTTCACCATCTCTTTCTAAATAAAAGTAAAGAAAATCATTACTTTGGATCTTTTTGGTTGTTTGACAATACACGACACATCTGCTTTTAGGACTGATCAAACAATTATTTCCGCTTATCTTTCGGGTGAAATATTTATAATTAAATCTCCAAGTATTCTTAAATGAAGTGTCCTAAAACATACATTGCAAATCCAATTTTTTGGGGGGACTAATTGATACAAACTTTACAAAGGAGCAGGACACAACACAAAACAGGAAATGATTAGCTGGGACTGTATCAAAACACGATTCAAACGACATGTATTATTGCCTCGGACTCCGAACGTTTGCATTCTGTAGTTTTCTGTTTAGAGACAGAAGGGCTCGGAGAGGTGTAATCGCACATCTCTGCCTCTCTGTTACTAGCTGGATAATTGAAGCGCTGTAGTGATTTATTTGCACCGTTGTTACCACTCTGATACTGTTGTGTTGAAGGTGTTAACCACGAGCTTTTTGTCTTTTGTAGGATGCTGCCACAGACCGTCGGCTTGCTCTACGTCGGCAGCTATGACAGGCCCTTTGCAAAGATGAAGGTGAGAAGATAAATGTTTTGAATTCCTCGTCGTCCCAGCAGTTCAACGCCCTGTGCTCGTCCAGTTTCCCTTTAGCATGGCAACGATTTGAAGGGTGTGTTGAAGGTATTAAGTTCACATTGCCAAGAATAAAGCATTGGGTTTTTTATTTTTCGTTTAATGTGTAACAGGAAGAATTGTATCAGTTTCTTTGATGTTCTTTTATTTGAAACATCCTGATATAAAGGACAGATCCTTTTTACCTATTTTAAACATATATTATTAGATTGTGATCAAATTCTGTTTCCTGAACTACTGTAGTTATAATGAAAAAAGCTACTGTACATACAGTGTAAGCGATCGAGTGATGACAAATGGACGGTCTTTAGAAAGAAAAACAATACCCCAATATAATTTGTATTCTTTATTTTACAACTTAGATTAACTAATCACTCATTAGGACATACATTTAAATAGAGAATATAGTTCTAATCATACTTGTAACAAGGGCTAAAACAGTTGATCCATTTCTAAATGACTCAATTGAAAGGAAAGTGATTTGCAAGAACAGGATGAACATCTTTTTTCTTGCAAAAATATATATTAATTTGTTCTAATTTCTCAGTTTTTTTGTTGATAGATGCTTCTTTTCTCTGTCTCATGTAGTATTTCATATAATTCCATAGAAAAAAGATCAATCGTTTAGAAGTAGATAATCTAAATCAGGGGGGTCAAACTCAATTTCATCCCGGGCCACATCAGCATTATGGTTGCACTCAAAGGGCCGGTTGTAATTTATATAAATATACATATGTAAATATATAATACATATTAAATAATGTATTATATTACATCGTTGCCCCTGCATTGGATTATTATCAGATCTGGTCATATCTTCCTGAATAACTACGTCTGAAAGCAGAAGTCTAGGGCAAACAATTGAAAGTAAATATTCAACAATTACACCAATTGTATTGTATATTATATTTTTGCAAGCTCTTGCGGGCCACATCAAATTAGGTCGCGGGCCGGATTTGGTCCCCGGGCCTTGAGTTTGACACCCCTGATCTAAATAATCGTTAGCTGAACCCCTACTTTTTGTATTCTCTGATTACATTAATTTGTAAGGTTTTGTTGTCTGTGATATACTTTACTGAAGGTTTCTCAGATGCATTTAACATCGTGAGATTTAAAGGACTGATATTTTCTATATGAACAAACTGCGTTGTATTTTATGTGATCACATCATCAGACCATTGACCACATACTCATTGAAGTGCACTCCACAATAACTAGCATCTCATCTCCATTAGAAACAGAAACACGTGAGGGGCAACATGATATAAATCTTTCATTTGTTCTTGCATTCTGATGCAGATTTCTATAATGCCATAACACCATATGGATTAAGGGAATTAGCCACTGTGACTAATAGCCTCTCATGTGTTTGTGTAGGCCCTCCAATAGTCACGCTTTGGTAACGCAGTGAATGAGTGTTTCTTTTCCCCCGGTGTTGTCACAGCCCATCGTAGTGCCAGATTCTCATGTATCAGCCCTGGGCTCAGTATCTGAACATGCTATAGACTCGTCTCTGTTTGCTGTTAAACCTCTAAAACTCCTCTCAGGGAGACAGAGCAGCAGCCTGGGGTCTCCTGTCCGCTCTCATGTTGCTGTTATTGTTGGGAGATGTGTTTAACAGTCGCGCCAACTGTGAATATGCTAAAAAATGCTAATCAAATGCCAGAGCAGGACACGGAGACTTGTGGTGTTTTTGTTTTTCATCGCCACTAAACACTTTAGATTTTCATTGCTTTGCTCCTGGGCAATGTCGATGTGTCGATCAGATTCAATGTGGGCCACATCCAGTGAAAGCATCAGGCTGCTGGAGAAATAGAAATCAAAACAACTTTTTCTGTAATTAGAAAATGTCATAACACGCATAAAAACCTTTTTTATCGACTACATTTTTCTAAATTAGCTTCTGGGGGTACAGACAGGAAATCGCTAAAAATGAATTTTGGAACGGAGCTTAATGATGATTTATCACAGAAATGAAGTCAGTCCCAAAGCCTACTTTTGGTTGTTTGGCACTTTTACTTATATTTCAACCCATTCAACCACTGCATATACTTTTTCATTAGTGAATCAGAAATACTCCTAACAGCGAAATGATGATTTAACTTAGCATGTGCGTGATTTATGGAAAAGACATTGGGGACGTGTCCCTACCACTTTTCTGATTATCTATACATTTCCCCCGCACTTTTTTGTTACATGAATTCCATTTGCGTTTAAAATCAAACTTAATTTCCATCGGCTCTACAAAGTTTGAAACCCCTCATGTTCCAACTAAATGAGAAATAGTTTCACCAATAGTTGGTGGTTGTTTGCTTTTGCCTCGCCTCAACATGCAGCGCTATGGTTGGTGGACTGAATGTTGGCTGTAAACGCAGAGCTTAGACAGAGAAACTGGCCCTCCTCACATTATTGCACATAACACAGATTTTTTATTGATATGAAAGACACTGACAGCTTTTAGAAGTATACAGACTAGTAACTGATTTTGACTTGCTAACCTTAGCGCTATGCTAATAAAAATGGATAGTTAGTGGCATAATGGTCGTCTACTTAGCTGACATTAACACATAACTTAGTTGGACATGCTGTAGAGTGGTTTGTGCTTTAATATTACTAACTCTAACCACTAGTCTTGGTGTTTGCATTATACCCGTTGTGATGAACTCGTATTTGACTTTCTTCTCTTCAGTTTTGACTTCTATAAAAGGCAGAATTTGCTAAAGCCTGGTAAGTAATGGCTATTGATCCCCCCCATTAAGGTTTAATTTCTCCGCCTCATGGAGTCGGCTCCCTGCGCAGACCTTTACGTGGTCTGTGACTACAGCTCATTATTCAAACATAATTTGAACGCTGCCTGACAGATCTAGTCACCAGAGACGGAGATAAGAGCAGCTCTCGGTCAGAGCCCAGAGCCTTTGATGAAGCTGTGAGAGTGAGGAAATGCCCCGCCCTGTTTTTGTTTTATACCCCATTACTGATTTACCCCTAATTCGTACTGCTCTATATGCATCATTTAACGAGAGGGAGGACAAGTAGTTCTCCGTTTAATCAACATTTACACTTTCTGATTGGGCTGCAATTTGAATATTTAAATAGCTTTTCCTTTCCTCTTTGTTTTTTAGATTGTTGTTGCCCACAGCTTTTTGTAAATAACATGAGATGTGGGTTTGAGAACCATTAATACTGTCAGTTATTAAATGAACTTCCCACATAAAACGCTCAATCATGCTGCACAACAAAACAAACTAATCAATTAAAAGTTTGGGAGGTAAAAATGCAGTTTGGGTAGTTTTTTATAAACTTTATTATTATTATTTTTCCGCTTAAAAACCTGACAATGTACGCCTGCCTTTCCCTCATTTCCTGCACTTACACATAATACGCTTGTTTTTCACCATTCAATCCAAGCATGTAGGATAATGAACGTTAATATACCTATTCACCAGAAACCAGACACTGACGTCATTTAATGATTTCCCGAGGAGTCGTTGAGTGGCTCACATTCGTCTCTATTGTTCCAAAGCGGCTCAAGACGTCGTAATTGGCCTTTTAAATTATATTATAGCTAATAAAAAATGTGTGATGTATATTTTAGTTTTCTAACTCACACTGTTTTCTGAGCCGTTCAGTGGGGTTGTGTATATTGTAGCTGATATTAATAGACAGCAGGAATCTAATGCATTCTGTCGGAAAGCATATTCAAAATTGAACATTAGTTTCGTCCATCAGCGCTGTTTCATCTGTTCCTTCACATTTGCATTTGATATCATCTCCTCCCTTATACATTATTCCATCCAGTTGCTGGTTATTAAAATGGACCCGAGCGTTGCCGTGCCTCAGACCTGCGGGTCGGCTCTGATTAAGTCACGTATGAAACAAAGGCGGGGTCAGTCGTAGAGCAATATACTGGAAAACAAAGCAGCTATGCAAGGAAATTACAAACGTTGAATGTTTGCTCATACTGTATATGCAGCTTTCTGCAAAAATAACATATATGAATGTAATACACTATAATACATAGTCCAGCAGCCCCCTGACATCCTAGTATTTGATGAAAGAAAGCAGGTTGACTGTCTGTGTTGAGCACAGCCGATAAAAAAGGTTGACTTCCAGGAGTCTGCAGTTATTTGCTTTCATCCCAGTTTCTGCGTTACCGCATGATACAGAATATGGTGTTTGTTTCATAGTGAGGGAAACTCTTGGTCCTGTTGTCGCTGACTTTGGATGACAGATTATTTGGGGTTACTCTGGCACTGTACATAGAGTTAATGTTGGGGAACTGGCTTTGTAATGAATGTGTTGATTCCAGAAAGTTCCTTAATGGTTTTTAAGGACATGAGCTTGTTCCTTAAACAAATACATCAACACGGAAAATAATCATTTAAGCAGTACATAAATTACTCCCCCTGTCTTACCTGGCATTTGTGAAGAAAAATGTGTTTTCCTTGCCTTCATGGTAAACAAAGAATAACAAATTGAGAATCATCTTAATTAACTATAATAAAAGGGTGCCTTGTTTAACAATAACGGATTCATAAAATGTGTGTACAAACTCACAGAAGTTTTGTACTTTAATGTAAGTCTCATATATGCAGTCACTACTTCCCAAACACATGCACTTTCCATAGAACCTTAAAGCACTTTCACATAAACAGCACTTGAACAAGAAGCCTGCCTGGACTTGTTTATGTTGTTTGTCGTTATGGCATGTCTTCCTTTCGTTTATTAAATGTTCATTCACTTTCGAGACATGTGAGTAAAACCACATTTTCTTCACAAATGCAAGGTAGTGTGATTAAATGATATTGTTTTTCTTTGTGTGTCCCTAATATTCTAACGAGGTAGCCTTTATTACAAATGAAGGGAACACAAGGGAGCCACAAAAGTAGCAGGAATAAAACTCCCATTTCTTTCTGGTGTAGAGAAATAGAACTACCGTACATCCAGGGTTCCCGCGGGGTCTTAAAAAGTCTTTTGTCATTTGAGTTGGTGAAACCTGCAGGAACCCTGTACATCTCACAACACACAAAAGTGACTGCCAATACTCAGTGGCGGTGCCAGAGTATTTGTGTTGGGTAATCTATGGTAGGGCTAACCCATACAGTGGTGGGGCTTGAGTCAGTATTTGCAATGTAATTACATACACGCTATATCGCCCCCCTTAGATTATTTCCCTGTCTCAATCAAAATAGAATTGTTTGAAATAAAACGGCACATTTGTCTTGTAGTGAATAAAAAGGGATCACTGTGAACGTGACGTATGATAGCACACGTTGAAAAGCCAATGGGGATACTGAATGGAGGTTCGACTGATCTCAATCAGTAAGGCATGACGCAGCAGACCCAACGTTTCGTTGCTCTGATTGGCTGTAGGTCTATTCAAATTGCATTCGGAGGCATTTTGATCTGACCGTGGCCGCCAGAGAATTTCCACACCTTTGGTGTATAAAACTCCCCCACTACTTAGACTATTCCTTGCACCCCTCTTCTAGCATAGGCCCGAATGGTCTCAACCATATTGCATCAGTAACGTGCACTTGTTGTTACAGCAGGATCAGTTTGTGTGTTGTGGACACGACCCGTATGTTTTCGCATGCGGTGTTCTCAACATTTAGCATTTTGCTTATTATTTAATTTATTTTGCTTACTTTAACATCACTTGTCATGGTGGGGCTAAGGTGGGGCTAAGCCATTTTTTGGTATGGCTATAGCCTACCCCAGCCTTACCCTGGCGCCGCCACTGCCAATACTACTCTAAATTCAGTTTGGTAGTGTTTGTAGTTTCTAAATCAGAACAAACAAGTAAAGCATTAGAAAGCCGGGTCTCTAGTGAAACACTGGCTGCTGAGGATTGGACTGCCAAAGTCCGTCATAACTGGTGGCACACGTACGCTGCCATGATGAGACAGATTTGGACGGATTAAGCACCAAGTGGTGATGAAAAATGGCAGCCAACATGTCACCCTTCACCAGCAGGAGGAGATCCCAGTCTGCAGCCGAGCGCCCTGCCCGCCTGCGTCGCCCTTCACGTTTCTGTGGCAGCGCGCTGTGCCGAGCTTTAGCAGAGCTTTAGCAAAGCTTCGCGAGTCTGTCGCTGCTTTAGATCGTCTGTTCCTCTCCAAACACACACATGTTTGATTTACAGTTAGTCTTATTAATGTGCCGTTTGTCTTCAAACTGAGATCAGAGATAAAATGTTGTGGAGATATTTCATTTCTGTCTTGTTCTGAAATATTGACAATGACTAATTAGGCCTCCGCATGAGTTATGTCTCAAGGTCGGTATCTGAAATCAAACAATTAGCATCTCTCCTCACACACACTTTTCTTTGCTTCCTGTGTGACTTCCACACCCACTGTGAGCCCATATGTCCCACACTCCGGGATCACACAAGCTCTTTCTTTATATTCAAGCCTCTTGCCAAACACTGGGGCTTTCCTGGCAGTGACTGTCTGACCTTCAAGGTGACACTGAACCCTGAAGGTCAGCTCTTTGTCTCTCCAGTCTCAAAAAAGTACACAAAATGTCTCTGCAAAATCCCAGTAAAAGGAGCACTCGTGGCACCATACTGTTTTCCTTCAACGTAATTTGTTGCATTTTTTTTATTTATTATGTAAGCTGCACTTTTTGCTTCCCAGCATCTTTAGGATTTAGCATTTTCCAAGTCTGGAGAATCCTCTCGTGCGACACAGTCCCTCGACAAACAAACAACAGATGATCAAATGTCTTCTTTGACTCATGCTTGATCTTCAGCATTGTGTGCCATTTTGATCAACTCACACTACGATACAGTGTGCTCAGTGGCTCTAGTTGGTTTTATTTTCAAAGCAGAATATGATGCAATAGGTCAGTGATCCTGTGTTGCTCAATAGCAGGAACTGGAACTCTGGCACTGCTTTGTTGAAGGCTGAATCACAAAGATACAGACTCGCTGTGTGAGTATCTGTCTGTGTTTACCTCAAATGACAGCAGTTTTGGCCAGGATCTCTGTTCAATCAAGAGTCAAAAAAA
>NW_027640257.1:0-14202 GCF_949606895.1 Notothenia rossii | reverse complement strand
TACCTTTTACAGTGTAGTATCAGTACAGTGTAGTATTTGTACCTTTTACAGTGTAGTATCAGTACAGTGTAGTATCAGTACAGTGTAGTATTACCTTTTACAGTGTAGTATCAGTACAGTGTAGTATGTGTACCTTTTACAGTGTAGTATTTGTACCTTTTACAGTGTAGTATCAGTACAGTGTAGTATTTGTACCTTTTACAGTGTAGTATCAGTACAGTGTAGTATCAGTACAGTGTAGTATTACCTTTTACAGTGTAGTATCAGTACAGTGTAGTATGTGTACCTTGTACAGTGTAGTATTTGTACCTTTTACACTGTAGTATCAGTACAGTGTAGTATTTGTACCTTTTACAGTGTAGTATCAATACAGTGTAGTATTTGTACCTTTTACAGTGTAGTATCAATACAGTGTAGTATTACCTTTTACAGTGTAGTATCAGTACAGTGTAGTATGTGTACCTTTTACAGTGTAGTAACCTTTTACAGGGTAGTATCAGTACAGTGTAGTATGTCTACCTTTTACAGTGTAGTAACCTTTTACAGTGTAGTGACAGTACAGTGTAGTATTTGTACCTTTTACAGTGTAGTAACCTTTTACAGTGTAGTGTCAGCACAGTCTAGTATTTGTACCTTTAACAGTGTAGTAACCTTTTACAGTGTAGTAACCTTTTACAGTGTAGTGTCAGTACAGTGTAGTATGTGTACCTTTTACAGTGTAGTGTCAGTACTGTGTAATATGTGTACCTTTTACAGTGTAGTAACCTTTTACAGTGTAGTGTCAGTACTGTGTAGTATGTGTACCTTTTACAGTGTAGTGTCAGTACAGTGTAGTATGTGTACCTTTTACAGTGTAGTGTCAGTACAGTGTAGTATTTGTACATTTTACAGTGTAGTAACCTTTTACAGTGTAGTAACCTTTTACAATGTAGTGTCAGTACAGTGTAGTATGTGTACCTTTTACAGTGTAGTATCAGTACAGTGTAGTACTTGTACCTTTTACAATGTAGTATCAGTACAGTGTAGTATTTGTACCTTTTACAGTGTAGTATCAGTACAGTGTAGTATCATTACAGTGTAGTATTACCTTTTACAGTGTAGTATCAGTACAGTGTAGTATCAGTACAGTGTAGTATTACCTTTTACAGTGTAGTATCAGTACAGTGTAGTATGTGTACCTTGTACAGTGTAGTATTTGTACCTTTTACACTGTAGTATCAGTACAGTGTAGTATTTGTACCTTTTACAGTGTAGTATCAATACAGTGTAGTATTACCTTTTACAGTGTAGTATCAGTACAGTGTAGTATTTGTACCTTTTACAGTGTAGTATCAATACAGTGTAGTATTACCTTTTACAGTGTAGTATCAGTACAGTGTAGTATGTGTACCTTTTACAGTGTAGTAACCTTTTACAGGGTAGTATCAGTACAGTGTAGTATGTCTACCTTTTACAGTGTAGTAACCTTTTACAGTGTAGTGACAGTACAGTGTAGTATTTGTACCTTTTACAGTGTAGTAACCTTTTACAGTGTAGTGTCAGCACAGTCTAGTATTTGTACCTTTAACAGTGTAGTAACCTTTTACAGTGTAGTAACCTTTTACAGTGTAGTGTCAGTACAGTGTAGTATGTGTACCTTTTACAGTGTAGTGTCAGTACTGTGTAATATGTGTACCTTTTACAGTGTAGTAACCTTTTACAGTGTAGTGTCAGTACTGTGTAGTATGTGTACCTTTTACAGTGTAGTGTCAGTACAGTGTAGTATTTGTACCTTTTACAGTGTAGTGTCAGTACAGTGTAGTATTTGTACATTTTACAGTGTAGTAACCTTTTACAGTGTAGTAACCTTTTACAATGTAGTGTCAGTACAGTGTAGTATGTGTACCTTTTACAGTGTAGTATCAGTACAGTGTAGTATTTGTACCTTTTACAGTGTAGTATTTGTACCTTTTACAGTGTAGTGTCAGTACAGTGTAGTATTTGTACCTTTTACAGTGTAGTATCAGTACAGTGTAGTACTTGTACCTTTTACAATGTAGTATCAGTACAGTGTAGTATTTGTACCTTTTACAGTGTAGTATCAGTACAGTGTAGTATCATTACAGTGTAGTATTACCTTTTACAGTGTAGTATCAGTACAGTGTAGTATCAGTACAGTGTAGTATTACCTTTTACAGTGTAGTATCAGTACAGTGTCAGTGTGCGAAAAAGCACACGTCCCACCGTCCGGGACGTGTTATTTACAATAACGGACAAGTAGATCTTGTAATTGACTTGTCCGGTGGACAAGTGACGTTTTTCGCCCTCATTTATTGACAAATTATTGACAAATTAAGTTTACAAAAGGCAGAACTCATTCGCAAATTGTCCGTGTCCGACATTGTTCGTTTAGAAATGTTAGTTTCGGTTCTGCTTGTCAATTCCTAAGGAAATGCATCTCGCCGCTTTCTGTACTGAGACAGGGGCATGGCGTGGCGGGACGTGTAGCACAGTGGCAGGGTTGGGAAGCAAAACTCGGTTCCGAGGAGGAACAAATAACAATTGTCAGGTCCCGGGATTAATAAGAGTTGTGAGGACAGGACGCGAGGCCGAACCCCGCGGACCGCAGCTCTCTCTCTCTCTCTATGCTCCGGATCAGCTGATCGCTGCAGCTCAGCGTCTCTCTCTCTCTCTCTCTCTCTTTCTACACACAGCGGATCCGCTGCCCGTTTAACAGCCTCATCTTTGTCAAACTTTCTTATGTTCTTTCTTTAACACGTAATGAAGATTATTAAGCGTTTTAGCTCCTGTGTTGTTCATATTGACCGCCATTTCCTTTATGAAGTGAAACAGCCTCCCTGTCTGTGTCCTCGCATTTTCCTCACATCCCCGGACCCCCAGACTCGGAGGAGCACAGGGATGTCAGTATTGTTTATGAAGCAGGGTATAGAAAGTACATTATTGAAATGAACATACTATTTATTTACTTTTACAAACAGTGAGCAGCTGGGCAGCTGCAGCATGTGTATTGCAGGACATGTGTAAGCGTGCAAGCTTCTTTAAGTTGTAGAAAAGCGTACGCCTATAGGCTATGAAAATAATGTATTATTATTATGAGGCCTATAGTGTTGGACATGTGTGGTTGGACTCTGTCTCACAGGCAGGTTGCAGCATGTGTGTTGCCATATTTTCCATTCTGGACAAGTGAAAAATGTATTCGGACAAGTAAATTGCCAAACTCACTTGTCCATGGACAAGTACTCTCTAAAAACTTTTTCTCACACTGCAGTGTAGTATGTGTACCTTTTACAGTGTAGTATTTGTACCTTTTACAGTGTAGTGTCAGTACAGTGTAGTACTTGTACCTTTTACAGTGTAGTAATTTTTTACACTGTAGTATCAGTACAGTTTAGTATTTTTACCTTTTACAGTGTAGTATCAATACAGTGTAGTATTACCTTTTACAGTGTAGTATCAGTACAGTGTAGTATGTGTACCTTTTACAGTGTAGTAACCTTTTACAGTGTAGTATCAGTACAGTGTAGTATGTGTACCTTTTACAGTGTAGTATTTGTACCTTTTACAGTGTAGTGTCAGTACAGTGTAGTATTTGTACCTTTTACAGTGTAGTAACCTTTTACAGTGTAGTAACCTTTTACATTGTAGTGTCAGTACTGTGTAGTATGTGTACCTTTTACAGTGTAGTGTCAGTACAGTGTAGTATGTGTACCTTTTACAGTGTAGTATTTGTACCTTTTACAGTGTAGTGTCAGTACAGTGTAGTACTTGTACCTTTTACAGTGTAGTAATTTTTTACACTGTAGTATCAGTACAGTGTAGTATTTTTACCTTTTACAGTGTAGTATCAATACAGTGTAGTATTACCTTTTACAGTGTAGTATCAGTACAGTGTAGTATGTGTACCTTTTACAGTGTAGTAACCTTTTACAGTGTAGTATCAGTACAGTGTAGTATGTGTACCTTTTACAGTGTAGTATTTGTACCTTTTACAGTGTAGTGTCAGTACAGTGTAGTATTTGTACCTTTTACAGTGTAGTAACCTTTTACAGTGTAGTAACCTTTTACATTGTAGTGTCAGTACTGTGTAGTATGTGTACCTTTTACAGTGTAGTGTCAGTACAGTGTAGTATTTGTACCTTTTATAGTGTAGTGTCAGTACAGTGTAGTATTTGTACCTTTAACAGTGTAGTAACCTTTTACAGTGTAGTATCAGTACTGTGTAGTATGTGTACCTTTTACAGTGTAGTATTTGTACCTTTTACAGTGTAGTGTCAGTACAGTGTAGTACTTGTACATTTTACAGTGTAGTAATTTTTTACACTGTAGTATCAGTACAGTGTAGTATTTTTACCTTTTACAGTGTAGTATCAATACAGTGTAGTATTACCTTTTACAGTGTAGTATCAGTACAGTGTAGTATGTGTACCTTTTACAGTGTAGTATCAGTACAATGTAGTATGTGTACCTTTTACAGTGTAGTATTTGTACCTTTTACAGTGTAGTAACCTTTTACAGTGTAGTGTCAGTACAGTGTAGTATTTGTACCTTTTATAGTGTAGTGTCAGTACAGTGTAGTATTTGTACCTTTAACAGTGTAGTAACCTTTTACAGTGTAGTAACCTTTTACAATGTAGTGTCAGTACAGTGTAGTATGTGTACCTTTTATAGTGTAGTGTCAGTACTGTGTAATATGTGTACCTTTTACAGTGTAGTAACCTTTTACAGTGTAGTATCAGTACTGTGTAGTATTTGTACCTTTTACAGTGTAGTATCAGTACAGTGTAGTACTTGTACCTTTTACAATGTAGTATCAGTACAGTGTAGTATTTGTACCTTTTACAGTGTAGTATCAGTACAGTGTAGTATTTGTACCTTTTACAGTGTAGTATTTGTACCTTTTACAGTGTAGTGTCAGTACAGTGTAGTATTTGTACCTTTTACAGTGTAGTATCAGTACAGTGTAGTACTTGTACCTTTTACAATGTAGTATCAGTACAGTGTAGTATTACCTTTTACAGTGTAGTGTCAGTACAGTTTAGTACTTGTACCTTTTACAGTGTAGTAATTTTTTACACTGTAGTATCAGTACAGTGTAGTATTTGTACCTTTTACAGTGTAGTATTTGTACCTTTTACAGTGTAGTGTCAGTACAGTGTAGTATTTGTACCTTTTACAGTGTAGTATGTGTACCTTTTACAGTGTAGTATTTGTACCTTTTACAGTGTAGTGTCAGTACAGTGTAGTACTTGTACCTTTTACAGTGTAGTAATTTTTTACACTGTAGTATCAGTACAGTGTAGTATTTGTACCTTTTACAGTGTAGTATCAGTACAGTGTAGTATGTGTACCTTTTAAAGTGTAGTAACCTTTTACAGTGTAGTATCAGTACAGTGTAGTTTTTGTACCTTTTACAGTGTAGTGTCAGTACAGTGTAGTATTTGTACCTTTTACAGTGTAGTAACCTTTTACAGTGTAGTAACCTTTTACAGTGTAGTGTCAGTATAGTGTAGTATGTGTACCTTTTACAGTGTAGTAACCTTTTACAGTGTAGTGTCAGTACTGTGTAATATGTGTACCTTTTACAGTGTAGTGTCAGTACTGTGTAGTATTTGTACCTTTTAGAGTGTAGTGTCAGTACAGTGTACTATTTGTACCTTTTACAGTGTAGTGTCAGTACAGTGTAGTATTTGTACCTTTTACAGTGTAGTGTCAGTACAGTGTAGTATTTGTATCTTTTACAGTGTAGTATCAGTACAGTGTAGTACTTGTACCTTTTACAATGTAGTGTCAGTACAGTGTAGTACTTGTACCTTTTACAGTGTAGTAATTTTTTACATTGTAGTATCAGTACAGTGTAGTATGTGTACCTTTTACAGTGTAGTAACCTTTTACAGTGTAGTATCAGTACAGTGTAGTATGTGTACCTTTTACAGTGTAGTAACCTTTTACAGTGTAGTGACAGTACAGTGTAGTATGTTTACCTTTTACAGTGTAGTGACAGTACAGTGTAGTATTTGTACCTTTTACAGTGTAGTAACCTTTTACAGTGTAGTAACCTTTTACAGTGTAGTGTCAGTACAGTGTAGTATGTGTACCTTTTACAGTGTAGTAACCTTTTAAAGTGTAGTGACAGTACAGTGTAGTATTTGTACCTTTTACAGTGTAGGAACCTTTTACAGTGTAGTAACCTTTTACAGTGTAGTGTCAGTACAGTCTAGTATGTGTACCTTTTACAGTGTAGTGTCAGTACTGTGTAATATGTGTACCTTTTATAGTGTAGTAACCTTTTACAGTGTAGTGTCAGTACTGTGTAGTATTTGTACCTTTTACAGTGTAGTGTCAGTACAGTGTAGTATGTGTACCTTTTACAGTGTAGTGTCAGTACTGTGTAATATGTGTACCTTTTACAGTGTAGTAACCTTTTACAGTGTAGTGTCAGTACAGTTTAGTATGTGTACCTTTTACAGTGTAGTAACCTTTTACAGTGTAGTGACAGTACAGTGTAGTATTTGTACCTTTTACAGTGTAGTAACCTTTTACAGTGTAGTGTCAGTACAGTGTAGTATGTGTACCTTTTACAGTGTAGTAACCTTTTACAGTGTAGTGTCAGTACAGTGTAGTATGTGTACCTTTTACAGTGTAGTGTCAGTACTGTGTAATATGTGTACCTTTTACAGTGTAGTAACCTTTTACAGTGTAGTGTCAGTACTGTGTAGTATTTGTACCTTTTACAGTGTAGTGTCAGTACAGTGTAGTATTTGTACCTTTTACAGTGTAGTGTCAGTACAGTGTAGTATGTGTACCTTTTACAGTGTAGTGTCAGTACAGTGTAATATGTGTACCTTTTACAGTGTAGTGTCAGTACAGTGTAGTATGTGTACCTTTTACAGTGTAGTATCAGTACAGTGTAGTATTTGTACCTTTTACAGTGTAGTGTCAGTACAGTGTAGTATTTGTACCTTTTACAGTGTAGTGTCAGTACCTTGAGTGGTAATCTAAAGCGTGCCGCTGTGTTCAGATCCAGCAGTGGGATCAGAACCTGGAGCAGCTGAACCTGGATCTGTTCCGGTTTCGCTGTTATCAGTCCAGCCTGCAGGGGGACGAACCCCCAAACCCCAAAAACCTCCTCGCCGTGGCAACGCGGCCCTCCAAGTGCATGCTGGGACGCCTGGGGGTTTTCTCCGTCAACTCCTTCCACGCTCTGGTGAGACCCTTTAAAAGTGTCATAAAACTACGGTTAGTTTCATGACACCTTTCACGCTGCTATGGACGGTCTGGCACTAATGCACATTTTCAAAGATTTTGAAGTGACTGTTATTTTGTATATACTGATTTTTTTGCTTTTATTTATGTCTTAATGTGTGCATATGTACAAATGTGTCAGCTGATTGTATAGGTATACTTATTTGTATACATATTTGTATATATATTTGTATTTTGTATTCCTCTGGATTGTGGGAAACGATATTTCGATCGCTCTGTCTGTACACACAAACTGAAAGATTGACAATAAAGTGGACTTTTACTTTTTAAAAGTGTCTTAGTGCACCAGGAGTTTGAAATGCACTCCTTTCCAAGTTGTTTTCTGTGGGGTTTCCTCAGGTGTGCAGCAGGGGCCAGCTTCCGGACACCACGAAGGGAAGAACCAGAACCAGCACCAGCACCAGCACCCAGGTAAAAACAAAAAACCGAGCCCAGTCTGCTCTGATTGGTCAGCTGGTCGGCCCTGTTGAGAATCAGAATCAGGTTTATCACCAGGAAGTGACACGTACGAGAAAGTGGTGCATACATAAAAGCCAAACAAAAATCAAAAACACAGAGAGAAACTATAATAACATAAACAAATATTTAAAAATATAGTAATAATTGTTGTTGTTGATGTTGTTGTTGTTGTTGTTGTTGTGATTAGTCAACCACTTAGAGATGTCCTGCCCACTTAGCCTATCAGGTAAAATGAGTTGGAGCTGCTAGCCAATAGGAGCCAAGTGTTATTTAGCGATGGATTCTCCCAGATTATTTTCCCAGAATGCCTTTGTCCTCCAGTTAAATGCCCCCCCCCCCCCACATGATGACCCCCCCTCATATCCCTGCTTTTGTGAAAATAGACTGAATATAATGTAATGAATTAATGTGTGTGTGTGTGTGTGTGTGTGTGTGTGTGTGTGTGTGTGTGTGTGTGTGTGTGTGTGTGTGTGTGTGTGTGTGTGTGTGTGTGTGTGTGTGTGTGTGTGTGTCAGAGGGAGACAGCACCCCCTGCTGGACGTCCTGCAGCTCAAACGGTGTGTTCACTGACTCACTGATCCCTATAAACACGTTCTCATGTTACGTTGTGATGTCACACTGTACATCTCGTCTGTTTTCACCTGCTTCATTTCAATTAACCTGAACGCTGCTCCTCTGCTGCTTCAGGAGTGTGAGCGTCTCTCAGGAAGTCTCTCTCTGAACTCTGCAGAGGACTTTGGTGAGAACACACACACACACACACACACACACACACACACACACACACACACACACACACACACACACACACACACACACACACACACACACACACACTGTTTAAAATCTTTATCAAAAAGCCCAGCAGATTTTCACTCCCTGATCTTTGTCCTCCACAGTTCTGCTTCCTGTTTGTGACGACGAGCTGCAGAGAGAGGTGAGAGACACACACACACACACACACACACACACACACACACACACACACACTCTTCCTCCTCCTCCTCACCTGCAGAATATTTTCCCACAATGCACCCTGAGGCTCAGACACCTTCCTGTGTCACATGACCTCTGCTAATCTGATAATACTGTGTGTGTGTGTGTGTGTGTGTGTGTGTGTGTGTGTGTGTGTGTGTGTGTGTGTGTGTGTGTGTGTGTGTGTGTGTGTGTGTGTGTGTGTGTGTGTGTGTGTGTGTGTGTGTGAATCGGTTAATGGCGTCTGTTCGGGTTAGCGGGTTAGCGTAGACCTCTGAGGGTCCAAAAGCCCCTCGACCAATGGGAGCTCTTTGCTGGGTTCTGCCGGAGGAGGAGGACGAGGAGGTGCTGCAGGAGGAAGAGGAGGGTGGAGGAGGAAGAGGAGGAAGATGTGGGGGGGGTGTTCTGAGCTGCTGTCTGCCGTCAGAGAGACTCCTGGTAACTGCTAATCAGAAGTGATTCTATTGTTACAGCAGCTTGAGGACTACACATTAATAACAAGGAACACAATGAGTAAATACAACTAGAGAGGAAATCTTCCTGCGGTTCCGTGATGCGTTCAATGACCCCTTTAGAGATGTATTGTTGAATATGTTACTGTGTGGGGGGGGGGGGGTGAATTTATGGTCCTGTCAGCAGTTATTAGAGCGTGGCAGCAGGATGATGAACGAGCGTCCTCCCCCAGGGTCGAACTGGAACCATCAGAAACATTACTCTAGTTATGTTTCTTCTGGTTCAATGTTTCTTCTATTTCTTCTATTTCTATATTTCTTCTATTTCTTCTATTTTTATTTCTATATTTCTATTTATCCTGTTTCTATATTTCTTCTGGTTCAATGTTTCTTCTATTTCTATATTTACTTTATTTCTTCTGTTTCTTCTGTGTCTATGTTTTTTCTATTTCTTCTATTTATTTTATTTCCTCTCTTTTTATTTCTATATTTCTATATTTCTCTTTATTCTGTTTCTATATTTCTTCTATTTCCTCTGTTTCTATGTGTTCTCCTGCTTCCTGTATGTCATGATGTAAACAACGAGGCGTTAAAGTGCCCTCGTTTCTTTCTGTTCTCAGAATGTAGAGCGGGCCCACGCTCTCTATCAAACCTTCCCAGAATGCCGAGCGGCAGAGCCTGACATCCCCAAGAACCCTTACCTGAGTCCCCCCCACCTGAGCCCCGCCCACCTGAACCCCCCCCACCTGAGCCCCCCCCAGCGGCTGAGGAAGGTCATCCAGGAGCTGGTGGACACCGAGAAGTCCTACGTCAAGGTGAGCACCTGAACTACACACTGATTACACATACAGCAATAATACATGAAAGTGCATTCTGCTTGAGAGGAGAGCTTTAAGACTCCAGAGTAACTCTACTGGAGAAACACAGGATCATTATTGAGTTGCATTGAGTGGTTTCTGCTGTTTGTGAGAGTCTAAGTGTGTATTCTGTAGTAATACATATGAATATGTTATTATGTCTCATGAAGGACCTGGAGTGTCTGTTCGACCTTTACCTGACCCCGCTGCAGACGGAGAGCTTCCTCAGTAAAGAAGAGGTAAACAAACAATAACTTTTGTTATTAATCAACAGTGTGTGTTAGAGTGAAGAGGCGTTCAGGTGCAGTGGTTCTTCTGATAACAGTGTGTGTTAGAGTGAAGAGGCGTTCAGGTGCAGTGGTTCTTCTGATAACAGTGTGTTAGAGTGAAGAGGCGTTCAGGTGCAGTGGTTCTTCTGATAACAGTGTGTGTTAGAGTGAAGAGGCGTTCAGGTGCAGTGGTTCTTCTGATAACAGTGTGTGTTAGAGTGAAGAGGCGTTCAGGTGCAGTGGTTCTTCTGATAACAGTGTGTTAGAGTGAAGAGGCGTTCAGGTGCAGTGGTTCTTCTGATAACAGTGTGTGTTAGAGTGAAGAGGCATTCAGGTGCAGTGGTTCTTCTGATAACAGTGTGTGTTAGAGTGAAGAGGCGTTCAGGTGCAGTGGTTCTTCTGATAACAGTGTGTGTTTGAGTGAAGAGGCGTTCAGGTGCAGTGGTTCTTCTGATAACTGTGTGTCAGAGTGAAGAGGCGTTCAGGTGCAGTGGTTCTTCTGATAACAGTGTGTTGTTAGAGTGAAGAGGCGTTCAGGTGCAGTGGTTCTTCTGATAACAGTGTGTCAGAGTGAAGAGAGGTTCAGGTGCAGTGGTTCTTCTGATAACAGTGTGTTAGAGTGAAGAGGCGTTCAGGTGCAGTGGTTCTTCTGATAACAGTGTGTGTCAGAGTGAAGAGGCGTTCAGGTGCAGTGGTTCTTCTGATAACAGTGTGTGTTAGAGTGAAGAGGCGTTCAGGTGCAGTGGTTCTTCTGATAACAGTGTGTTGTTAGAGTGAAGAGGCGTTCAGGTGCAGTGGTTCTTCTGATAACAGTGTGTGTTAGAGTGAAGAGGCGTTCAGGTGCAGTGGTTCTTCTGATAACAGTGTGTGTTAGAGTGAAGAGGCGTTCAGGTGCAGTGGTTCTTCTGATAACAGTGTGTGTTAGAGTGAAGAGGCGTTCAGGTGCAGTGGTTCTTCTGATAACAGTGTGTGTTAGAGTGAAGAGGCGTTCAGGTGCAGTGGTTCTTCTGATAACGGTGTGTCAGAGTGAAGAGGCGTTCAGGTGCAGTGGTTCTTCTGATAACAGTGTGTGTTAGAGTGAATAGGCGTTCAGGTGCAGTGGTTCTTCTGATAACAGTGTGTTAGAGTGAAGAGGCGTTCAGGTGCAGTGGTTCTTCTGATAACAGTGTGTTAGAGTGAAGAGGCGTTCAGGTGCAGTGGTTCTTCTGATAACAGTGTGTGTTAGAGTGAAGAGGCGTTCAGGTGCAGTGGTTCTTCTGATAACAGTGTGTGTTAGAGTGAAGAGGCGTTCAGGTGCAGTGGTTCTTCTGATAACAGTGTGTGTTAGAGTGAAGAGGCGTTCAGGTGCAGTGGTTCTTCTGATAACGGTGTGTCAGAGTGAAGAGGCGTTCAGGTGCAGTGGTTCTTCTGATAACAGTGTGTTGTTAGAGTGAAGAGGCGTTCAGGTGCAGTGGTTCTTCTGATAACAGTGTGTGTTAGAGTGAAGAGGCGTTCAGGTGCAGTGGTTCTTCTGATAACATTGTGTGTTAGAGTGAAGAGGCGTTCAGGTGCAGTGGTTCTTCTGATAACAGTGTGTGTTAGAGTGAAGAGGCGTTCAGGTGCAGTGGTTCTTCTGATAACAGTGTGTGTTAGAGTGAAGAGGCGTTCAGGTGCAGTAGTTCTTCTGATAACAGTGTGTGTTAGAGTGAAGAGGCGTTCAGGTGCAGTGGTTCTTCTGATAACAGTGTGTGTTAGAGTGAAGAGGCGTTCAGGTGCAGTGGTTCTTCTGATAACAGTGTGTTAGAGTGAAGAGGCGTTCAGGTGCAGTGGTTCTTCTGATAACAGTGTGTGTTAGAGTGAAGAGGCGTTCAGGTGCAGTGGTTCTTCTGATAACAGTGTGTTAGAGTGAAGAGGCGTTCAGGTGCAGTGGTTCTTCTGATAACAGTGTGTGTTAGAGTGAAGAGGCGTTCAGGTGCAGTGGTTCTTCTGATAACAGTGTGTGTTAGAGTGAAGAGGCGTTCAGGTGCAGTGGTTCTTCTGATAACAGTGTGTGTTAGAGTGAAGAGGCATTCAGGTGCAGTGGTTCTTCTGATAACAGTGTGTTAGAGTGAAGAGGCGTTCAGGTGCAGTGGTTCTTCTGATAATAAAGAGTGTGTGTCAGAGTGAAGAGGCGTTCAGGTGCAGTGGTTCTTCTCATAACAGTGTGTGTTAGAGTGAAGAGGCATTCAGGTGCAGTGGTTCTTCTGATAACAGTGTGTTAGAGCGAAGAGGCGTTCAGGTGCAGTGGTTCTTCTGATAATAAACAGTGTGTTAGAGTGAAGAGGCGTTCAGGTGCAGTGGTTTTTCTGAGAACAGTGTGTGTTAGAGTGAAGAGGCGTTCAGGTGCAGTGGTTCTTCTGATAACAGTGTGTGTTAGAGTGAAGAGGCGTTCAGGTGCAGTGGTTCTTCTGATAACAGTGTGTGTTAGAGTGAAGAGGCGTTCAGGTGCAGTGGTTCTTCTGATAACAGTGTGTGTCAGAGTGAAGAGGCGTTCAGGTGCAGTGGTTCTTCTGATAACAGTGTGTTAGCGTGAAGAGGCGTTCAGGTGCAGTGGTTCTTCTGATAACAGTGTGTGTTAGAGTGAAGAGGCGTTCAGGTGCAGTGGTTCTTCTGATAACAGTGTGTTAGAGTGAAGAGGCGTTCAGGTGCAGTGGTTCTTCTGATAACAGTGTGTTGTTAGAGTGAAGAGGCGTTCAGGTGCAGTGGTTCTTCTGATAACATTGTGTGTTAGAGTGAAGAGGCGTTCAGGTGCAGTGGTTCTTCTGACAACACAGTGTGTTGTTAGAGTGAAGAGGCGTTCAGGTGCAATGGTTCTTCTGATAACAGTGTGTTAGAGTGAAGAGGCGTTCAGGTGCAGTGGTTCTTCTGATAACAGTGTGTTAAAGTGAAGAGGCGTTCAGGTGCAGTGGTTCTTCTGATAACAGTGTGTGTTAGAGTGAAAAGGCGTTCAGGTGCAGTGGTTCTTCTGATAACAGTGTGTGTTAGAGTGAAGAGGCGTTCAGGTGCAGTGGTTCTTCTGATAACAGTGTGTTAGAGTGAAGAGGCGTTCAGGTGCAGTGGTTCTTCTGATAACAGTGTGTTGTTAGAGTGAAGAGGCGTTCAGGTGCAGTGGTTCTTCTGATAACATTGTGTGTTAGAGTGAAGAGGCGTTCAGGTGCAGTGGTTCTTCTGATAACAGTGTGTGTTAGAGTGAAGAGGCGTTCAGGTGCAGTGGTTCTTCTGATAACAGTGTGTTAGAGTGAAGAGGCGTTCAGGTGCAGTGGTTCTTCTGATAACAGTGTGTTAGAGTGAAGAGGCGTTCAGGTGCAGTGGTTCTTTTGATAACAGTGTGTGTTAGAGTGAAGAGGCGTTCAGGTGCAGTGGTTCTTCTGATAACAGTGTGTGTTAGAGTGAAGAGGCGTTCAGGTGCAGTGGTTCTTCTGATAACAGTGTGTGTTAGAGTGAAGAGGCGTTCAGGTGCAGTGGTTCTTCTGATAACAGTGTGTTAGAGTGAAGAGGCGTTCAGGTGCAGTGGTTCTTCTGATAACAGTGTGTGTTAGAGTGAAGAGGCGTTCAGGTGCAGTGGTTCTTCTGATAACAGTGTGTTAGAGTGAAGAGGCGTTCAGGTGCAGTGGTTCTTCTGATAACAGTGTGTGTTAGAGTGAAGAGGCGTTCAGGTGCAGTGGTTCTTCTGATAACAGTGTGTGTTAGAGTGAAGAGGCGTTCAGGTGCAGTGGTTCTTCTGATAACAGTGTGTTGGAGTGAAGAGGCGTTCAGGTGCAGTAGTTCTTCTGATAACAGTGTGTGTTAGAGTGAAGAGGCGTTCAGGTGCAGTAGTTCTTCTGATAACAGTGTGTGTTAGAGTGAAGAGGCGTTCAGGTGCAGTGGTTCTTCTGGCCTTCAGATGGAGGCTCTGTTCGGGTGCCTTCC
>NW_027640258.1:0-17357 GCF_949606895.1 Notothenia rossii | reverse complement strand
TTGTGTCTCTTTGCGGTCATTTGATTCCCTTGAGACACACAGCCTGTGCCTGGTTAGCCCCTCTAGAAATACATCAGTGGCTTACTTATAATATTTGGTACTTTTTTATTCTTTTTTACTGCTACAAGAGTATCACCATTTCGTCCCATTTCCAATTTTCTTCTTTAATAAAAGGCAATCATACGAATACTGTATACGAAAAATGATATTGATAAATTCAATTGTCCCCTTCCTAGCCCCCTACTGTACTTCCTTGCTCGGACCACCAACATCTTTGAACTAGACCTTCATGTTGATCTCAACTACATACCTGCAGGGATTAGTGAATGCATGTCGTGGGTTTTAACGCTTTTGCGGTGACGAGGCTGACTAACAGACACCTGGCAAATAACTCAAACTCCCTCTGCGATACTTCCTGTTACAGTAGGTGTTTCCAGGAGCACATATTTTTCATTTATGAATTTGATTAAAAGCGGCTCCTGCAAAGATGACAGCCCATGTTGTCATGGGATGACATAATGACCTCAGAATCTCAGCATGTTATTGTGAGGACCCCTCTTAGCACTTGGCAATCCTTTACAACAAAAAAGGAGATCATATATCTAGTAATAGTACACCAACACCACCTAACTCACCAAACGCTTACACTTTTTTTCTACTTTTGATCATTTAACAGTAAAGAGCCATGCCCTAGTTTCCAACCCCTATACTGATAGATCAGCACAAATAGAGGCAGGAGAAGAGAGAAACTTGCTCTCGCAAATTGGAAAAGGAAGCTGGGAAGAAAACCAATCACTACAGGATTGCTGGGAATATCCAAGTTCGAGGGATGTAAAATTTGGTGGACAATGAAGGAATGAACAAAGAAATACTTGCAGCAATAATTGGAATACAGTGGGTTGAAGAGATCAGACCTGATAGTGTGGTGATATGTGCATACTCCTTGTACATCTAAGAAAGCAAACAGTTAGCTACTACTGTCAGAGAAGATTTACTTATTGAACTAAGTCATAGTTTCTTAAAACTTCACAGAGGTGGCATAGTGCCTGAACATGAGGGCCTTAAAGTGTGAGTTGGGTGATAAACTAGCGAGAAGTGCATTGCAAAAGGAAAACATGTCCAGTTTCACTTCAAAAATTGAGAAGGAAATAAAAGATTGAGAAGAAAGTAATGGAAATGTGGCAGAACAGGTAGGAGGAAGACCAGAAAGAAAGAGGGCTAATTACAGAAAATAGTAATTATAACGATCTTTAAAGAAAGGAGGGAGGACATCGTCATAACTAGACTCAAGTTGAATCACACAGGATTAAATGGCACCATTTTGGGGAAAAGTGACAGTGAGTGTTGGAACTGTGGAGTAAAGAAAATGTGGGAAATATATTAAATTATACCGTGTTTGAAATAGAAAAGCTAAATGGTGAAGTTTGAGGCAATGCCTGGATGAACAGAAGGGGGGGGTTAAGAATTAAGAACTACCAGGAAGACACTACTTACTACTTAATACGGGGTTAAGAAGAAGAAGAAGAAGAAGAAGAAGAAGAAGAAGAAGAAGAAGAAGAAGAATACAACACGTGACGATACACACTAGCGTACAGTAGGTGGCGGTATGCACCTGTAGCTGTTTGCGAACCGCGAAAGAATCCAGAGAAGAAGAAGAATGTTGTGCTGCTTATGTGATACTCTTCGTTCATCCTGCGCCTAAAACAAAGGTAACACCGTGACCTTTTATTCTCTTTCCATTACTATAATCAAGCCAGTGTCAGTGTTGGTGTGTGTGTTTGATAGTAGCTGTCTGCGAACGAAGTCTGTCTCTTTTTAGCAACGATACAGTCATCCTATGTTTGTGTTACATATGCTGTTTAACTAACTGTCTGCAGCAGGTAAAGCTCCCTGTGCTACTGACAGCACTAACCAGCCTCCACAAGTTCACTTCCGATATACATTTATTTTTATTTTTATTTAATATGAGCCTCTTTTATAATATATATTATATATATATATATAACAATATGCAGACAGTATAGTCCCTGTTCAGCTTCTCTGAGCTGCCCTCATAGTGCTACAGTTTTACACAGGATCTTTTATGGCACAATTATATGTCATTAACTTGCACATAAATGTGGCCTGACAATGCGAGTTGGACAGGAAGCTATGGAAGTTAGTAGGCTACCATTACATATGAGCAAAGGTGGAAAAAGTACCACAGTGTGGAATACTCTGTTACAAATAAAAGTCCTGCTATCAAAATGTTACTCAGGTAAAAGTAGCAAAGTCATCAAAATATACTTAAAGTACTAAAAGTAAAAGTAGTCATTCTGCAGATTGGTCCATTTCAGAATAATATATGATGTTTTATAATAATTGATCATTAAAGTGTTATCAAAGCTGGTAAAGGGGCAGCTATAGTTGTAATGACTTTGTATACTGCAGGGTAGCTTGTGAATTTACTCCAGGTGGAACTAAAGTCTGATTTAACACTTGATTATATTTCAATGCAAATATGCAAAGTAACTAAAGGTATTAAATAAATGAAGTGGAGTAAAAGTACACCATTTACCTCTCAATTGTATTCGAGTAGAAGTACAAAGTAGCTAAACATGAGACAACAAAAAGTACAAGTCTGTCAAAATTGTACCTAAGTACAGTACCTGAGTAAATATACGTACACCACTGGAAATATGAGATATTACATCCTTCGTCCAAAGAGCAAATATGGGTGAGACTAAAAGCAGGAACTGTGATAGGTATGCAACATATTATGGGGACTCAGAATATTAAATGATACTTATTACAATTATTCTTGATATTAGTATTATTATCTCTATCTGTTATTAATATCTGCTGTTTTACCTAAATTAAACTGTCATGGATCCTAGAAGTGCAGCTGACCTCAGGACAGTTGGGCAGACAACATAGTGCCGAGTCATGATCTGTATCAACAGGCTGCTGAGTCATTATCTGTATCAACAGGCTGCGTTCAGCAGACACACCCGGCAGCTCTGAACTCTGTTCTGTGTTTGCCAGCAGCCAATGACTACAGTTGCAGTACTTGGAGGGGGGATTGGGGGTTTGGCAGCATCCTACTACCTATGCAAGAGCACCCAGGTTACCAAGGTAACACACACGCGCGCACGCACAGACTATCTTTAACTAGGGCCTTCTTCAGTGAGGAAAGTGATATGTGCCTTGGAAGAATAACTGCAGGGAGGGAAATATTTGATGTGTAAAATATTGAAAATAAACCAAAGGACTAAACATAATAAGATTTACCTGAAACACATCACCACTACATTTGTCTTACCTTTCTGTGTATGTTTCAAACACAAATAGTTTTCCTCCAGGTAATTGTTCTTGAGTCCAGCAGTCGCTTCGGAGGTTGGCTGAGCTCCACCAGGAGGTCGGATGGCGCCGTGTTTGAACATGGACCCAGAGGGATCCGACCTGCGGGGGCAGTGGGACGCAACACCCTCAATATGGTACGGTAAAAGGAACTTAGGAATCTTTTAAAGTTTACGGAAGGTATAACTTTATCTATATCCAGGACACTGTTGTTTGAGATGCAGGCAGATACGGGTAGGAATTGAAGGGTTCTGAAGACCCAGTAGTGAATTTTCTGTGTGATGTGTGTGTTTAGGTCGATGATCTGGGTCTCGGCGGGGAAATTCTGCCGGTCGACTACAGCCATGTCGCCTCTAAGAACAGATATGTGTACTTGAACAAACAGCTGCACAGGATGCCTTCAGGGATAAGGTGAGACTGTAGAAAAGTGTTGTGCCATGACAGGCCATTCACCGATAATGACACAACAGGGATAACACCTCCCTGCTGAGTAGCTAGGGAATGCATTTGACCTTCATGAGCTGTGGGATCGTACCTGGTACAGTGGCTGCAGAACTGTCTGAATGTTCAGTTAAAGGTGAAATGGACATGATGGTGACATTACAAGGACATTTCGGTTGCTAACTAACAATCTGATCCTTTGCCTGATTAATTAATTAATTTCTATTTCTCTCTCTCTTCCCATCTCTTCGTCTCTCTTTCAGTGGACTTCTGCGCACTGTGCCCCCTTTCTCTCGTCCCCTACTGTTGAACGTTGCCAAGGAGATACTAGTGAGGAAAGGCAAGGAGGATGACGAGTCCATCCATTCATTTGTTTCTCGGAGGCTTGGAAAGGAGGTGATCTTTCTCAAAGAATATACAGGATAGACTTACATAAGATGAACTCATTAACCAGAATGAAATCAGATTCACTTTTATTTGACACCAGTAGTCTGTCTCATGTAGTGATAAATACTGCCATTGTCTGACCTCTCCTTCCTCTGTGTGCAGCTGGCAGACATAGCTGTGGACAGTTTGTGTCGGGGTGTGTTTGCGGGTGACTGCAGGAAGTTGAGTGTGCGTTCTTGCTTCCCTGTCTTGTTCAATGCAGAGCAGCGCAGAGGCTCTCTGACGCTGGGCATGCTGCTGGGCTCAGGTACCGCTGCTACACTCTTGCTTTATTTTTTTGTTATGTGAGGGGAACACGACACAAGAGACAATGTACGCTCTCATACAAGCACCTTAAAGAGGCCCTATTACACTTTCTGGGTTTTCCCTTCAGCTCAGTGAGAGTCATGGTGGTATAACATTGTCTGGAATCTGTGCCTTATAAAGTTGTATGTGTGAAACGTGCAGGTCCCACTCCAGCGCTCCCCCCCGGCCCTCTGGCTCAGAGATCCCAGACAGAGTCGTGGGCCCAGTGGTCTCTGCGCAGTGGGATGCAGTCCTTCCCAGAATCCCTTAGTGAGTTCCTCCAACAGAGCGGGAAAGTGCAGCTGCACAGAGACGCTGGCGTGCAGCACATCACTCATGCAGCCTCTGGGTGGAAGGTCAGTGAGGAGACTCAACCTTTAACTCTGCAGTGTTTGCTCTCCAGAGGGGCAGATCTGGAAATCTCCTTCTTAAGAGGGACGCATTCCAGATTACTGAACCTTTTTCAAACCAAAGGGTTAACGGAAAAATCTCTAAATGTGGGTTTAAAGAATATAGGAAGCATTAAATATGTTTTGTTTGTACATGTTGTACAAACATACATTGTCCCCCTTATGATGATTTGTTATAACATTAGTTAGCCCCTGACTTATCTAATACAATCATTAATGTTGTTACTTTGTGAAAGTCATAGTAGTCATTCAAATAAAGGGTAAAGTAAGAGTAAAAGAAAACAGGCTGTCTGACAGACACCCTGACTTCCTGCTCCTACACCCATTTAACTACATTATCTACAATACCATCTGTCCCTTTCAGCTTATTATTTGTTAACACAGTGTTGTAAGAACAAAAAGAAAATATGCTTTTTATTTAGGATATTTATTAGGATTCTCCTTGATTATTTTGTTTAGGTATAGTACTTGAAGCTAATTGAATTGATGTGAATTGCTATATTTAATGGTTATTCTGCATTGTGGTGTTACATATTTGTGTAATACACATCTAATGTCTTTCTAATACACGTTTTATTGTGATAAAAAACTATGGAAATAAGAAATGATTTCAAGGCAAGTGCATTAAGGATCCCCAACATGTTCTCTGTGTGTGTGTTTGTGAAGATCGAATTAGAGGATGGAGTCATTTCAGCTGACCACATCATCTCTGCAATGCCTGCTAAAGGTAATTTGTCTTACATGAACACAGAAGAGAATTCATGATATGCCAGACCAGAGGTCGCGTTAACCGAATATATTCCATCTATGACGGAATTATTTTGACAATGAGGGAAAAATCTGAAAGCAGTCCATTATTTTGACAGATTACAACAAACTCAGAACAGCGCCAAAGTTTCCCCCGCAGCAAGGCTCCGGTGTTATGCCCTTATGTCGTTTCCAGACCTAACTATGCCGTACAAATCATTGAAATGTCTGGGAGTTTTTGCTTTACTCTGTGAAGCGCTCCCGCGAGGTGCAGTGGGCATGCCCAACACGGCATAATACCGGCGCTAATCCCCCCCCCCCCCCCCGTTGACAGTTCACGAGCGTGCTCTAATCCCCCCCCCCGTCAGTTGTGTACAGACCGACGGGTAATAATGGATTTTGACGGAAATGTTACGATCCTGTCCGTCAAAAGTCTAGCGCAACCTCTGTTCCAGACAGACAGATAGACAGATACACACACACACACACACACACACACACACACACACACACACACACACACACACACACACACACACACACACACACACACACACACACACCTCTTCTGTGGTACCTTCTGCAACAGTAGGGGTCTCATGATGACTCACAAACTCACAATCTAAAAGCACTACATACAGTGCATCTGGAAAGTATTCATACCCTTCTATTTTTGCCCAATTTGTTATGTTACAGCCTTATTTCTAAATGGATTAAATTCATTTTTGTTCTCAATGTCCCACACACAAAACCCCATAACGACAAAGCGAAAACGTTTTTAAAGATTATTTTGCAAACGTGTTAAAAATCCATCCATCCATCTTCTCCCGCTTTTCCGTGGTCGGGTCGCGGAGGTAGCAGTTCCAGCAGAGAGCCCCAAACTTTCTTTTCCCTGGCCACATCAACCAGCTCTGACTGAGGGATCCCAAGGCGCTCCCAGGCCAACGAAGAGATATAATCCCTCCACCTGGTCCGAGGTCTAGCCCTTGGTCTCTTCCCAGCTGGACGTGCCTGGAAAACCTCCCTAGGGAGGCGCCCAGGTGGCATCCTAACTAGGTGCCCGAACCACCTCAACTGGCTCCTTTCAACGCGAAGGAGGAGCGGTTCAACTCCGAGTCCCTCCCGGATGACCGAACTTCTCACCTTATCCCTAAGGGAGACACCAGCCACCCTGCGGAGAAAACCCATCTCGGCCGCTTGTACCCGCGATCTCGTTCTTTCGGTCATGACCCATCCTTCATGACCATAGGTGAGGGTAGGAACAAAAATGGCGCGGTAGACAGAGAGCTTTGCCTTCTGGCTCAGCTCCCTTTTCGTCACAACGGTGCGGTAAAGAGACTGCAGTACCGCTCCCGCTGCTCCGATTCTCCGACCCATCTCACGCTCCATTGTTCCCTCACTCGAGAACAAGACCCCGAGATACTTGAACTCCTTCACTTGGGGTAAGGACTCATTCCCTACTTGGAGTGGACAGTCCATCGGTTTCCTGCTGAGAACCATGGCCTCAGATTTGGAGGTGCTGATCCTCATCCCAGCCGCTTCACACTCGGTTGCGAACCGATCCAGTGAGTGCTAAAGGTCGCAGACCGATGAAGCCATCAGAACCACATCATCTGCAAAAAGCAATCCTTAGTCCACCGAACTGCAGACCCCCTCCCCCACGACTACGCCCCTCGAAATCCGACCCATGTATATTATAAACAGGATTGGTGACAAAGCGCAGCCTTGGCGGAGGCCAACCCTCACCTGAAATGGGTCCGACTTACTGCCGAGGACACAGCTCTCGCTTTGGGAGTACAGAGATTGGATGGCCCTGAGTAGAGACCCCCTCACCCCATACTCCCGCAGCACCTCCCACAGTGACTCCCTGGGAACCCGGTCATACGCCTTCTCCAAGTCTACAAAACACATGTAGACTGGATAAGCGTACTCCCAGGCCCCCTCAAGGATCCTTGCGAGAGTAAAAAGCTGATCCGTCGTTCCAAGACCAGGACGGAATCCGCATTGTTCCTCCTCAATCTGAGGTTCGACAATCGGCCTGACCCTCCTTTCAAGTACCTTAGAGTAAACTTTCCAGGGGAGGCTGAGTAGTGTGATGCCTCTGTAATTGGCACACACCCTCTGATCCCCCTTTTTAAAAAGGGGAACCACCAACCCGGTCTGCCACTCCTTCGGTACCATTTCCGACTTCCACGCAACGTTGATGAGGCGTGTCAACCATGACAGTCCCTCAACACCCAGAGCCTTCAGCATTTCTGGGCGGATCTCATCCACCCCCGGAGCTTTGCCACTGTGAAGTTGTTTGACGACCTCAGTGACCTCCCCCCGGGAGATTGGTGTCGATCCCCCGTCATACTCCAGCTCTGCCTCTAACATAGAGGGCGGAGTTGTCGGGTTCAGGAGTTCCTCAAAGTGCTCCTTCCAACGCCCTAACACTCCATCAGTTGAGGTCAACAACGTCCCATCCTTACTGTACACAGCTTGGATGGTTCCCTACTTCCCCCTCCTGAGGTGTCGGACAGTTTTCCAGAACAACTTTGGTGCCGCCCGAAAGTCCTTTTCCATGTCTTCTCCGAACTTCTCCCACACCCGCTGCTTTGCCTCGGCCACGGCTGAGGCTGCTGCCCTTCGGGCCTGTCGGTACCTTGCAACTGCCTCGGGAGTCCCCCGGGATAACAAATCCCTGACGGCCTCCTTCTTCAGTCGGACGGCTTCCCTGACCACCGGTGTCCACCAGGAGGTTCAAGGGTTACCGCCCCTTGAGGCACCTAGGACCTTGAGACCACAGCTCCCCGCCGCGGCTTCGGTAATAGAGGCTTTGAACACCGACCACTCTGGTTCAATGTCCCCAACCTCCACAGGAATGCCCGAAAAGCTCCGCCGGAGGTGTGAGTTGAAGGCCTCTTGAACTTGGGCCTCCTCCAGACGTTCCCAGTTCACCCGAACTACACGTTTGGGCTTACCAGGTCTATCCAGAGGCTTCCCCCGCCACTCGACCCAACTCACCACCAGATGGTGATCAGTTGACAACTCCGCCCCTCTCTTTACCCGAGTGTCCAAAACATACGGC
Organism: Notothenia rossii; assembly: GCF_949606895.1. NCBI lineage: Eukaryota > Metazoa > Chordata > Actinopteri > Perciformes > Nototheniidae > Notothenia > Notothenia rossii. The sequence continues at coordinate 8,618 of NW_027640258.1, read as the reverse complement.
CTCAGGTCCGATGATACGATAACGAAATCGATCATGGACCTTCTGCTTAGGGTGCTCTGGTACCATGTACACTTATGAGCATCCTTATGTTCGAACATGGTGTTTGTTATGGCCAATCCATGAATAGCACAGAAGTCCAGTAACAAACCACCACTCCGGTTCACATCAGGGGGGCCGTTCCTCCCAATCACTCCCCTCCAAGTGTCTCCATCATTGCCCACATGTGCGTTGAAGTCTCCCAGCAAGACTAAAGAGTCCCCTTCAGGAGCCCCATACAGGACTCTTTCCATGGTCTCCAAGAAGGCCGTATACTCTGAACTGCTGTTGGGTGCATAAGCACACACACCAGTCAGTTTTTCCCCCCATAACCCGCAGGCGTGGGGAGGCGACCCTCTCGTCCACTGGGGTAAACTCCAACAACGAAGCACCCAACCGGGGACTTGTGAGTATCCCAACACCCGCCCGGTGCCTCACACCTTGAGCAACTCCGGAGAAGAATGGGGACCCCGGGCTTCCTCCGGGCCGGATATCCTCACTTCGTGTGTCGTCTTTCATGAGGTCTTGTGAACCAATCTTAGTCTGGCCCCTTGCCTGAGACCAATTTGCCATGGGAGACCCTACCAGGAACACAAGGTTCCAGACAACACAGCCCCCAGGTTCATCAGGGCACACAAACCTCTCTACCACGGTAAGGTGCTGGTTCTTCAGAGAGGCTAAAAATAATAAAATGAAATATCACATGTACATAAGTATTCACACCCTTTGCTTTGACACTGAAAATTGAGCTCAGGCGCATCCCGTTTCCACTGATCATCCTTGAGATGTTTCTATAACTTGACTAGAGTCCACCTGTAGTAAACTAAATTGATTGGACATGACTTGGAAAGGAACACACCTGTTTATATGAGGTCTCACAGTTGACAGTGTATATCAGAGCAAAAACCAAGTCATGAGGTCCAAGGAATTGGCTGTGGACCTCAGAGACAGGATTGTATCAAGGCACAGATCTGGGGAAGGGTACAGAAAAAAGTCTGCAGCATTGAACGTCCCAACGAGCACAATATTATTATTATTTGCAAATGGAAGATGTTTGAAACCACCACGGCTTTTCCTCGAGCTTGCTGCCCAAACCAAACTGAACATCGGGGGAGGAGGGCCTTAGTCAGAGAGGTGAACAAGAACCCGGTGGTCACTCTGATAGAGCTCCAGTGTTCCTCTGTGGAGATGGGAGAACCTTCCAGAAGGACAACCATCTGTGCAGCACTCCACCAATCAGGCCTTTATGGTAGAGTAGCCAGAAGGCTGCCAAAGGCACATGAAAGCCCCCATGGAGCACCTAGAGCCGGGGTTCCCAACCTTTATTGTGCCAAGGACCGGCAGATACATAAAAAAAAAATTGCGAACCGGTTGTCAATTTTAACTGATTTGAATTTTACTCACCAGCAGGTGGCAACAGAGGCTTATTGTATTTAACAGCCTGAAGAAATACCAATATGCATCCAAAACATATTAACAACGTTTAAAACCAGGATTCAATTAAAACAAAAAATTAGGACCGCTTTACAAATATTAATATAATATATAATATAATATAGCCTAATATAGGTGGCAACAGTGGCTAATTGTATGTAACAGCCTGAACAAATAATAGAACAATATGCATCCAAAACATATTAACACAGTTTAAAACCAGGATACAATTAAAACAAATTAGGACCACTGTACACATATTAATATAACTGAAATGTCAGTGAGACCCCTGGGCTTGTTTGCCAGCAATAATAACGTCATACCGGGGCGTTCGTTCCGGTGCACTCCGACAGCATTTAGCACTACATCGAGATTAAGATTAAACTAATTTATTTTGGGAACACCCACATACCTATGGAGTTGGCCAGATGTGTGTATATTACTGTTCATGGTAATTTCAAAACAAATGCCGTTGTTGGACACAGAAACACACCGAACATACACACACACAGCGGAGCTGAGCAGAGCACATATACACACACATCATTCGCCTTTGTGACCGGACATTTCCTTCACAAAACGAGTAATAGGGGGAATAATCGGCCGTTCGATGTGTGTGTGTGTAGAGGTGTGTGTGGTTGAAACGTAGCAGTCTAGAGTGGGGAACACAGTGAAGGCGGTGTGTACGCGCTGGTGCTGCACTTCTCAGAGGCTGCCTCCTGATGCTGCAGCCATTTCATGAAGTGAAGGAGGCTTTACAAATTAAAAAAATAGCTCTACACCCCTGGCCGCAATTTCCTTAAAATGAAGTCCGAGTTCGAAATATATCTCAAATAATATATGCACTGCCATTCCCCCACAAACATACAGTCTGCGATTAAACGGTTGTCTGCTGTGTGCTCCACTTCCTATTGGCGCACCACCTGTAACTTGATCTGCGCACGAGAGGCTGAGACCTTATGCTAACCAATTTTGATTTATTTTTTATGTTTTGGATGAAATAATATGACGGGTATAAAAAAAAAAAAAAGATTTAAATATATATTTTTATATATTTATAATTTTGCAAATATTACGATAAACTCACAACTATTTCGCGGCCCGGCAGTAACACCTCCGGGGGTTGGGGACCCCTGACCTAGAGGACTCTCAGACCATGAGAAACCAAATTGTCTGGTCTGATGAAACCAAAAGGGATCTCTTTGGCCTGAATGCCAAGCATCATGTCTGGAGGAACCCAGGCACCGCTCATCACCTGGCCAACACCATCCCTACAGTGAAGCATGGTGGTGGCAGCATCATGCTGTGGGGAGGTTTTTCAGCAGCAGGAACTGGGAGTCACGATCAAGGGAAAGATGAATGCAGCAATGTACAGGGAGATCCTTGATGAAAACCTGCTCCAGAGCGCTCTGGACCTCAGACTGGGGCAAAGGTTCACCTTTCAACAGGACAACGACCCTAAACACACATCCACGATAACAAAGGAGTGGCTTCAGGACAAGTCTGTGAATGTCCTCGAGTGGCCCAGCCAGAGCCCAGACTTGATCCCGATTGAACATCTCTGGAGAGATCTGAAAATGGCTGTGCACCGACACTCCCCATTCAAGCTGTTGGAGCTTGAGACAATCTGCAAAGAAGAATGGGAGAAACTGCCCAAAGATAGGTGTGCCAAGTTTGTAGCATCCTACTCAAGAAGACTTGAGGCTGTAATTGCTGCCAAAGGTGCTTCAACAAAGTATTGAGTAAAGGGTGTGAATACTTATGTTTATGTGATATTTGAGTGTTTTATTTTTAATTCATTTACAAAAAATATTTTAAAACTGTTTCCACTTTGTCATTATTATGTATTGTGTCTCGAATATTGAGAAAAAAATGAATTTAATCAATTTTGAAATATGGTTGTAACATAACAAAATGTGGGAAAAGTGAAGGGGTATAAATACTCTCCGGATGCACTGCATCTGTCACTTGCAGCTGGTTTAAATGTCCTCTTGGTGTTTGAGCACTTCAATTACAAATGCCTTACACTTACTGCAACAAAATAATAAACATAGGGGTGTGCAGTTTTCTATCTGTGAAATATCCAAATGAATTCAAAGTAATTTGAACACAGTAGAATCCACACAAAAACAGCAAAAAAAAAAGAGTAATCTCTCTCCCCCCAGCCCTCTCCTCCATCCTGCCCCCCTCCTGTCAATCTCTCAGTCAGCTGCTGCAGGACATCTCCATGGTTACGGTTGCTGTGGTAAATCTGGAGTATGAGGGTTCCATCCTGCCTGTCACGGTGAGAGCTGCAGTCAGACACACAGCACTTTGAATGGAGTGTTCAGGGACCATTAGATGAATGGGTGTAAAAGTGGTAGATGACTGAGTCCAAGAAAGAAATCTGTGCTCAGCAACATGTGTCATAAACAAACTGTCCTGTTGTAGAAGCATCCCTCTCACTGTGATGTCTTAGTGACCACACCCCCATATCCATTTCAAAAGCAGTTTTTGTGACATTGTGTTTTCTGTGTGACAGGGCTTCGGTCACCTGATTCCATCTTCAGAGAATCTAGGTGTTCTCGGGGTCGTCTACGACTCAGTTCCCTTCCCTCAACACAACAGACCTGAAGGACACACTACAAGACTGACGGTACACACACACACACACACACACACACACACACACACACACACACACACACACACACACACACACACACACACACACACACACACACACACACACACACACACACACACACACACACACACACACACACACACACACAATAATGTGTCTCATAATGAAACGCATGATCATAAGCCCTGTTGTTGGATGATAATGGACTGTTCTTATATAAAGCTTTATTAGGTATTTTCGACCCCTCAAAGCGCTTAACATACTACAAGTGATTCACCCATCCATACCCATTAACCTATACAGAGCAGTGCCACTCGCTCTCAAGGTTTTTTATGTTGTCATACAAACATAGCTACAGTGTAGTTATGACGATGAAAATGTTAGGTCACAGGCTCCTCCAACAGTGCAACACAATAACACAAGTAAACAGAAAAATATAGTGCAAGTAAATAGTAAATAAAGAGAGAAAATAGTTTTAAAAAAGTGAAATAGTGCAATAAGAGTCTATAAGTTATTCGAATATATTATACGAATATTGGATAAATAGATAAATAATTTCTAAATAGCAGCCAGATGAATGTTATGGTTGTTTCAACAGTTCAGGTGTTAAACAGTCTTATTGCCTGTGGGATGAAACTGTCCCCGAGTCTGGTGGTTTTAGTCCGGATGCTGCGGTAACGCCTGCCAGACGACAGCAGGCAGAACAGTTTGTGGCTGGTGATGGGGGTCTTTTATAATCCTGAGGGTTTTCTTCCTGAGCCGCTGGGAGTAAAGGTCCTCCATGGATGGCAGCTCCGTCCTCGTGATGTTCTGTGCAGTTTTCACCACCCTCTGTAAAGCCTTACGATTGAGGGCGATGCAGCTGCCGTACCAGGCCGTGATGCAGCCAGTCAGGATACTCTCTATGGTGCACCTGTAGAAGGTCAGGATGCTCTCTATGGTGCACCTGTAGGTCAGGATCCTCTCTATGGTGCACCTGTAGAAGGTCAGGATGCTCTCTATGGTGCACCTTTAGAAGGTCAGGATGCTCTCTATGGTGCACCTGTAGAAGGTTAGGATGCTCTCTATGGTGCACCTGTAGAAGGTCAGGATGCTCTCTATGGTGCACCTGTAGGTCAGGATCCACTCTATGGTGCACCTGTAGAAGGTAAGGATGCTCTCTATGGTGCACCTGTAGAAGGTTAGGATGCTCTCTATGGTGCACCTGTAGAAGGTAAGGATGCTCTCTATGGTGCACCTGTAGAAGGTCAGGATGCTCTCTATGGTGCACCTGTAGAAGGTCAGGATGCTCTCTATGGTGCACCTGTAGAAGGTTAGGATGCTCTCTATGGTGCACCTGTAGAAGGTCAGGATGCTCTCTATGGTGCACCTGTAGAAGGTCAGGATGCTCTCTATGGTGCACCTGTAGGTCAGGATCCTCTCTATGGTGCACCTGTAGGTCAGGATGCTCTCTATGGTGCACCTGTAGAAGGTAAGGATGCTCTCTATGGTGCACCTGTAGAAGGTTAGGATGCTCTCTATGGTGCACCTGTAGAAGGTCAGGATGCTCTCTATGGTGCACCTGTAGAAGAGTATCCTGGAGTCCATGTTGAACCTCCTCAGCCTGCGGAGGAAGAAGAGCCGCTGTCGAGCTGTCTTGGTGATGGTGGTGGTGGGATGAGTCCATGTCAGGTCCTCAGTGATGTGGACACCGAGGAACCTGAAGCTGCTGACTCTCTCTACAGTAGTCCCATTGATGGCGATGGGAGCGTGACCCTCTCTCTAGGAACTAACACTCACACACACATTCACCGTTGACCATGCCATTGGGAGCAAAGCTTCCAATCCTCTGTTTAAATAAAGTATTAGGTTATGAGTCCATCCTCAGCTAGTGTTGAAAAACCCAAACCCAGGTTGTGTGGCCGCCCAGCAGAAAACATCTGACATATTAAAGGGGTGAATGCTGAGTCAACACAGTAGTTCCTTTTTTTTTTATGGAATTAACAATATTTCAAAAATAAAAGCCACAGAATGTGATTGTATCCTAACAGGGAATACTCAGAGCAGGGGCCATACCAAGTTCAGATGAGCCAGGGTTTCTCTGACTTGGCTGGCTCGACTAAACTAAGACTCCTAATCAGAGATAACAAGAACCAAGAAGCTGGTTATCAAGTGTTTTTGTGATCCCAGGCTCTGTGTGGTTCTCATGAAAGGGGGTGTTTGAAATACAGTATAAGGCTCTGTTTAATCAAATTAGAGAGGAATGCTAGAAGTGTACTTATCGGGTGAACTCACAAGTAATATATTGTATTAACCGCGGTGCGATCTGTGCCAACTGCACATTTTACAGCTCTTAAAACTTCATTTAAACAATATTCTCAAAATCTGCATTTAGGTCTGACACTCAATAATACTCAAAGAATCAAAATAAAGAATATGTTAAAACTAATTTATAATAGTAAATTATAAATGTATTATAGGAGGTATATCTTAGAGCAAGTGTGGGCAAATGTTTAGATAACACCAGAGGAGATATTTTATGAGTATTATAAAACAAAATACAGTAAATAGATGAAAGAAACTGAAACAAATGAATACACAATGATACTGTCGGTTAAAATACAGACATCATAAAACAGTATTCTTGTTCAGATTTCTTTGTTCAGAATTGAGTTAGTGAATGGCGTTATATTTGCTGATTTCAAGCCTAATCTCTGAACATAACCATGTGGGGATTGGGTCTGCAGCAGAAGTTGCCATGGTGATCTTGCCCTGTTACGGTAACACACTAATCTTCACACAAACTTCAGTCATCTGGCTAACCTGAGCTTGCCTTGTCTTCCAGGTGATGATGGGCGGGGCCTGGTTCCAGGAAGTGTTTGGGTCCCCAGAAACTGTAACAGATGAGTGTCTTTTAGCGAGAGCCACTGAGGCAGTGCGGAGCCAGCTGGGAGTCACCTCAGCACCCTGCTGGACCTGGGTGGCCCTGCAGAAGGTACAGCACCAGTGTGTGTCCTGTCGGAAGCGCATTTAGGATTCTGTGACATCCGTTATATATTTGTCATCTCAAAACAAACTGGATTTTCTTTTAATAGTGATGCAATCGTCCTGTTCTTCTCTCTTCAGGACTGCATACCTCAGTATTATATGGGACATTTTCGAAAAGTTGGTGAGTATTGACTCATATGTTAAAAATGATCTCAAGTTTTGGTGAAGCATTATTTATTTTTTTAATCCGTCTAATTTTCTTTACAGAGTCCATGCGTCACTTGATAAAGGAGAACAACCTATCGCTATCTCTGATTGGTTCCTCGTATGATGGAGTGTCAGTGAATGATGTCATCTTTAGTGGACGGACAGCTGCGGAGGAGTTGATAGGAGCTGCAGTTTGATGGAGCTGGTCGCCACGGGAACAGAACAGACAGTGTTGCTCCCCAGGTGTGAGCAAAGAAGATATTTTGATAATGACGTTGGGAGTACAATTTCTTTTTTCAAACCCATTCAACATGAATTCTTACTCATGTATCATCAGTGTGACCAGCAGACATGTTGTGTGTGGATCAGTGCAGTCATGCTACAGGGCTGCATCAAGCCTCACCTGGACATGTCAACACTGATGATCAATACACATTATGCTGAAGGTACCACAGTGTAGAATTCAAATGAGTGTAATATTCTAACATCATAAAAGAATGAAGATGTGTTAATGTTGAAATTCACACAATGATAAAGAGATTATTGCCTACTGAAGACTTGCACTTTCAGTAAAGCCTCATTTGTCCCGTTTCCTCATTACTTGAAACATATCATGAGACTGATGGGCAATATGACCTGACATCAAATGATTTTCATATTATTCTGTCATTGCATCCGTATTTGTATTTTGGGCTCATGAATAAAAGTGAAAGACTCTGATTTGTATTTGAAGTAGTGCCATTCTTTCACCTCATGTCGCAAGATGATGTAAATACAGCAACTCCTACAGTACTTCAATGAGTAACACAGCCGGTAAAAGTGACCATATCAAGAACTAAGAAATGGTTTTATTTAATGAAAAAAAAAAGAAGAGTGAAAGCATTTACAATGTCATACTTGTACACTGAGCAGCACACACAGTCTCTACCGGAGGCCCAGCTTCTTCTTCTCTTTCTGCTTCTTGCGTACCGTTTCCATGTTGCGGTCCCTCCACATGCTCTTCCTCAGTTTGATGGGACGACTGCCGACGTACTTCCCTGGAAATAGCAGAGGAAGAATTTAGTATGACTGTTGAATTCACCCACTGGATCCTCAAAGACATGAATGAAAGGACTGACCGTTCATCTCTCTCATGGCTCTGACGTAGTCGTTGGGATCTTTGAAGCTGACAAAGCCGTAGCCTTTAGTCTTTCCTGTTCGTTTGTCTCTCACCACCTGAGGACAATCATTCTGATTATTTATGTGTCCACTACATACACAGAGCCGAGAAACAGACACAGCATCTACTCTGTTAACGGCTCAGTGAGCAAAGGCCATATGCTAAGGAAGTCTGCAAACTGGGAAAGCT
>NW_027640259.1:0-1000 GCF_949606895.1 Notothenia rossii | reverse complement strand
TGAAAATATCACCCCAAAGACACACACACACACACACACACACACACACACACACACACACACACACACACACACACACACACACACACACACACACACACACACACACACACACACACACACACACACACACACACCAGGACACGCTGGGAAAACGTGTCACTGCTTTCTTAAAGGAAGATTATTTTTGTATCAATTACCAAACCTGTGTAGGAGCCTTGATGCTTATTTAGCCCGTGTTTTTCATTTTTAGTTTTACCATTACAGTATGTGTGTTATGTGTTGGTTATCATCACTTCTTCCAAATTGTCACCTGGGCTTCCTGTTACTTCGTCTACCTGTTCAGATGTTTGCCTGGCTTTTTGAGACAAATTATACTTCCTGTTGAGGTCCTGCTTTAACTTATTGTTCTCTCCTGCTGATGTTCAGGTGTATATCAGTATGTAGTGTCTCTACTTTAAAGAGTCCTCTCCTGCTGATGTTCAGGTGTATATCAGTATGTAGTGTCTCTACTTTAAAGAGTCCTCTCCTGCTGATGTTCAGGTGTATATCAGTATGTAGTGTCTACTTTAAAGAGTCCTCTCCTGCTGATGTTCAGGTGTATATCAGTATGCAGTGTGTCTACTTTAAAGAGTCCTCTCCTGCTGATGTTCAGGTGTATATCAGTATGCAGTGTGTCTACTTTAAAGAGTCCTCTCCTGCTGATGTTCAGGTGTATATCAGTATGTAGTGTCTCTACTTTAAAGAGTCCTCTCCTGCTGATGTTCAGGTGTATATCAGTATGTAGTGTCTATACTTTAAAGAGTCCTCTCCTGCTGATGTTCAGGTGTATATCAGTATGTAGTGTCTCTACTTTAAAGAGTCCTCTCCTGCTGATGTTCAGAAGAATATCAGTATGTAGTGTCTCTACTTTAAAGAGTCCTCTCCTGCTGATGTTCAGGTGTATATCAGTATGTAGTGTCTCTACTTTAAAGAGTCCTCTCCTGCTGATGTTCAGGTG
>NW_027640260.1:0-16090 GCF_949606895.1 Notothenia rossii | reverse complement strand
AAACACACACACTCAGGCACAAACCTGGAGCTGGTTAACCTCTGTCACTGAATTCACCACACACACACACACACACACACACACACACACACACACACACACACACACACACACACACACACACACACACACACACACACACACACACACACACACACACACACACACACACACACACACACACACACACACACACACACACACACACACACACACACACACACACACACACACACACCCCTCTTATGTAGCATTGCTGTTTTTCTTTATCTTTACAATCATTCTCAGTACATAATTTTCCTTTTTAAACCTGTTTCAGGTAATATGGAATCTATAAACTGTACTTTATACCTTATTGTGTTTGAAAGATTTGTGTTTTTTTAACCATTATCTTCAATAAGCCCTCATAACTTGTGAGAAGCTGTTGTTGACGATGAATCAAAGAAAAATACAAGTATACTGTCCATTTTTAATAAACTCAAGGCTGAGAAGTAATGGGTTTACTAATCCGGACACTATAGTGATAACTAAACTGCATTTTTGTTCATTAAGATAATGTTTATGTCCATCCAACACACATTGAAACAAGACAAGTTCAAACAAGACAAAGAGGAGACTGAAGTGTCTCTTCCTCTCACACACTCATAACTTCACACACTCCTTCATATCAATGTGTTCTAGCCAGCACTGCCTGTCAATCAACCTGAATGACTTTTTCTCTCATGACCACACACACATCCTGCCTCTCTCACTCGTTTCACTTCTACATCTACAGATATGAACTCAAACACATTCAGTTTCCATGTTAACATGTTGCAACACAGTAGTGTATTGCAATATCAATTACATTAGATAGTATACATAAGTGTATAAATAGTACAAAACATCTCCAGGAATTAATTTGTATGATCCCCTCTTTCTTTTTATTGGAGTAAAAAGAACATTTAACACAAAAAAACACATTTTTAAAGATATCACCCAATACTAAGCATCTGTTGTAAATCCCTGTTATTTGACCTATACTGCATTTTGAATGTTTAACAATATGCAGCTATGGATCCAACTGAGAAGCTAGTCAGTGAGGTAAACAAAGATATTAACATGTAGCCTCCATCATCCTTTTCAATCAAGCCCAGTTTATTATGATTTAGGTGTTAACTTGAGGCGTTTCATTCTTATTTGGCTTCCAGGAACAAAAAAAGCCTCCTTGTTCCTGTCGTACTAATTGACAGAGACATGTTTCTTTCCCACCTCCATCTTCCAGCGGCTCAGCAATTCTTCTTTCTGTCTCCTGCTGATGTAGTACGGATCTCCAGCCTGGAAAGTCACTCTGGGGACCGGCCTCCTCCGCAGCCTGCCAGCCTCAGCCTGCACACACACACACACGCACACACACATACACACAAAACGCTTGTTATATGCATTCTTTTAATTCAGCTTGTACTATAATATAATAATCGTTTTTTTTCGTTAGCAAAATAGTTTTCTTACGTCTCCGGGGGAGTCGCAGTTTCTGTCATCTGGCTCGTCTGCAGGAGGAGGAACTATACAGGAAATGGCCCATTTGTACAGATTTAACAAGAGGTTTAATGAGGAGTCATGGTTTTCATCACTTTGCTCCAGCATCCATATTTAAAGTCGAAAATGCCCTCAAACACTGCAATCTGGAAGTTATTTACACTATTACAATGTCACGTAAAGTCCTCTTGAAGACATTACTTCGTATAAAGAAGACACTTCATGTTTGTAACTTTTCATATCCTTAGCTGTTGTGTAAAAAAATTGACATATTGATTAGTGCATAAACGGGCAAAGCCATATTATTTTAGGAATGATATGACTTTGTATTAAATCTATACCCTTATTCTTCTCGGTTTGCTCTAGTTTCCGACGCCCGCGCTTCTTGCGAGGCGAGGGGGAGGGCGCAGAGTCCTCAGGCGGGGTGGGGGGTGCGTTTGCACAGGGGTCAGAGGTCGCCATCTCCTGGGAAACAGACGGAGCACAGTCTAGGTCTGAGAAAACTGCTGCTGGCCCTCGTCTGGACTCATCAAAGGAATAATAACCGTACACACACACATTTACAGGCCTTACACACACATAAAACTCGTGCAAACACACCGAATCAAAGAGCTGCTGCAGTACAAGCGCATACTTAATAGTCTGCCCTTGTTAGTACAACGCAGAGCAGGTACGCCCAGCAGCTCCCATTAACACACACACAAACACTCTTATGAGATGAGATGGGGAGTGTAGTTATCAGGGCTAATGATTCATGTGGGAGAAGCTCTTAAATTAGCCTGAAATTAAATATAAAGTTAATTCATCTTAGAAATAATAATCTTTGAAAATCTAAAAAAGCTTTTAAGATGTCGTACTTTTCAAACAGAAATGTTGTAATTACGCGCCGCGGTTTGTTTGATTATGCACTCTAACAATCTCCTGTCTCTACTTCAATGGTTTATCCATTAGCTCACTAGCTTTCATGATGCTAAACTCTGATCGTGTGTGCGCTCTGAAAGACGAGCATGATTTTCTTCTGTGTGTCGATGACAGATTTTATTGATGTAATAGAAAGCGCAGCGCCGGGGGAAAGTCAAGCTCAAAGGCTGCGCTAACGCTAGCTGCGCTAACAAGCCCACAAAGGCTGTAATGAGCAGGTGAGAAGGCCTGTAAAATGGCAGAGAACACAAAAGGTGCGAAAAGAGCCTCGGGATAAACTTAACGACACCAACACACGCTTTTAACACGGTGTTGTTAAACAGGCGCAACATTTAGATACATATGCAGATGTTTTTAGTGCCAAAACACAGCACTGGATACAACTGTATATTTTGTCCTGACGTTTGCCCTTTTGTTCAATAGTTGCAAATATCCATGTTTGCCACTGAATAAACCAATATAATGAAAGCAGGATACAGCTGTGTTTTAATGTCTAAAGTCTGCATAATGGGGCGACTGTGGCTGAGAGGGAGTGCGGTCGTCTTTCAACCAGAAGGTTGCGGGTTCGATCCCAGCCCGTGCAGCCAACATGTCGATGTACCCTTGGGCAAGATACTTAACCCCGAGTTCCCGATGGCCAACGGTGTGTGAATGTGTGTGAATGTTAGGTCCTAGAGTGAGGTACACTGCTCTGTATGAATGGGTGAATGACATGTAAAGCGCTTTGAGGGGTCTTAAAGACTGGATAAAGCGCTATATAAGTACAGTCCATTTAGCATATAGTTGACACTGCAGACCTTTAGCTGTGTGTTTTTAACGAATACCTCTGCACTTTTTTTTACAGCGATTGCAGTAGATACGATAGGTCTCCTTAACGTGTGTCTTAACGGTGTAAAAATGTTCTAATAAATAGCGGAGAAGCTGCAATTGTGAAAAGATGTTGGGAGGCGTGTGGCGCAGTGCGTTGGTGTTCAGATCAGCGGGGCACAGGTTCAAACCCCACTGCAGTCAGCATGTCGTTGTGTCCCTGAGACACTTCACCCCAAATTGCTCCTGTGGGGATTGCCCACAGTATTGAGTATGTAAGTCACTTTGGGTGAAAGCGTCTATCAAGTAACATGTCATGTAATGTCATGTAATGTTGGGACAAAAGTTTGAAAAAAGAAAAGTGATGTGACTTGATTGGAAAGATAAAAAAGACATTTCTGTTCATAGCATTTCATCCATAAATCTTAATAATTGCAGGATACATAAAATACACAAAACATTCGAACAAAATTAATAAAAGCAGTAAGCAACTAAATTCAACAATTGAAGTCAAGTTGTTGAAATCAGTGTAAACTTGCTATGTAAAAAACAACCAGTAGCTTTGAAAATATATACATTATCGACACATAAATAATAAATTAGCTCACATGGTTTAAAAACTGTGCACACAAAACAAAAATAACGGTATGGATTTACCAAGATGAATGTTTATTTATCATTAATTAAAAATGAGTGCACCAGTTTGAATATCTTTGATGAGAACACACGGTCTTAATATGAATTGGTTAAACCTCTAAATGAACTTAAAGCTGCATTAAGCAATGAATTACCATTACAGTACGAGGCATAAAGACTGACTCTTAGCTAACTTTTAAGCAAACAACTGACTACTTACACATTCAGCAGAAACAGAGGAATCTGGACTCGCAGTCATCTTTTTGGCCACATGTTGAATGTAAATTCAATTCAGCTCCTGAGAGAAATATCTCGATGTCATTGGATTTTCTAAATGCGCGACGTTTCTTCAGCCACTTCACCTTTCCGCCATTTTACGCTGAACAGGAAGTGTACAACTGGCTTTTGTGTGAGTCAATTGTTCACTTCCTGTAGTGAGAGTTCATGCATTTGTCAGGTTTCACTTGGGCCTGTGAACTAAAAGTATTACTTTGATGAGTCTGCACGCTGCACGATACAGAAAGTCGATTCAGTCTCACTATAGAAGGTATTGCTTAATGCAGCTTTAGTTGAATGGACAGAATTGAAAGATTAAGACACATACAAGTAGTCAATTAGCACACACATTGCCTCCATCATTTACACCGTCCTTGTGTTGTCTGTCACCTTTAAAAGCACTTCCTCTTTTCTCAGCATCTACCCTTGATCTTAAATGACAGACAGTGGAAAGTACCTGACTCGACTCACTAACCTGATATGTGTTCAAAATAAAGCTATCCAACCGAGGGCAGTTTTTTTGGCTGGATGAAACTTTGATGATACTCAAGGGGAGGCAGAAGAGGGAGCAGGATGTGTCGAACAATAAAACAATAGTGAACTAGAAATAGGCAAAATAAGCAATCACACTGGCCTCGAACAGCAAATTATAATGCATGCAAGGCCAGAATGTTTTGTAGCTGTTCTCAAAATCTGTCTGACAGATGGAGGATACACAGATGCTTTTGATATAGTAGTTAAAGTCACGGTAGACATAAAAAGAAATCTGATATGTTTTGGATGTTACATGACGTCTAAACTTAACGTGTTTAAGCTTTGCCCTGATTTGCATTAAGTCGGACAGAAATAAAATGATTTTCTTTCTTTGATTTGTTTTTGCTAGTCAACTCTAGTTATTTGTAGGACAAGCTACGGTGGCTATGTGGCCAAAGTAGCTATCCCTTGTTTCTAGATGAACTACATATTCAAGCTATCTAATAATTAAGTTATTTTTAAGATAAAGCCAGCAGCAACTTCACAAAAAGAGAAAAAAAACTTTAAATGTACCCAAAATTGCCATCTCTAATGATTACTTTGAGCATTTCCTTGCATAGAGTAAGAGTAGAATTAATCAGGTACACAAACTAATGCCATGTCGACTATACAAAAGTTATATTGTTCATGTTTGGTGAAATTGTTTTAGAGATGTGTTGTTTGTGTTGCTGTTTAATTGTTACACAGAACTGAGGTGTTTCTATTATGGCAACTATGATTATAATATATATTTTTTATTCATAATGAATCAACTGATTATTTTCTCATTTATAGTATAAAGCGGTGTGTATATTTTACTCCAGCCCAGGGTAGCTGTGTGTAAAAGAACGAAGAAAATATGAGAGTATAAATATATATCCAGTATTTGAGGATTGCTGGTTGAGTTTACATGTAACTATAACTACAGGAATAAACAAACACACATTTGTATGAAGAGTAAGTGTAAGTGAGAACTGTTTGACATCAAATGCACTAATCAGTCAGATTTAACAGACAACATACTTCTCTCATAAACAGCTGTCAACAACTTCAGCGCAAACCTGCCTTAAGATAAAACACAAATTAAGTGTCCAATTAGGATCAGGGAGCTGCAATACACATTCAAAATATGTTTACAGAGCAAAAGCTAGAAACCATTAATTTTAGGCTATCTTAAAAAGACACAAGATCAAATCTTATTTTTCTAAAATAGCTCGAAATATGGTCTTTGGTTGACACACATTTAAGAGACGGATCACGTTTTGTTCAGTCGGATAATCTCCACATGTCTACCCTACTTTTATCATTTTCTAATCATGAATCTAATCGATAGATTTATGATCGATAGATTTATGATTCGAGATCATATCGTCCTTATTTCGAGCTATTTTCTAAAATCCTATGGAGAAATTGCATTGCTTTTTTATCGAGGGAACAGAAGCGTATACTTCCGGGTTTTAGGAGGCGTCACTGCGGCACTCTATGACCTGTGTTTAAAACATGTGTCAGAAAGTTGGTTGTATCAATGTTATTTTAACATAGAAGAATATGTTTAGACTAGTACATACCAAACAACAACACAAAATGGGTTACTAGCAATGTTAAAAAAAAGTCTCTTAACTACAGTTTTTCTACCAGACACTTTTGTATATACTCTGGAAACACAAACACAGATCCCAGCATGTTTCTATGACCTCGGTGGTTTGGGAGCAAAACGGAAAACACCAAAAGAAACCAGATTGAGCTTCAGAAAAGCCATCATCAAATCAGAAGCTCTGGTTATCAAGTCATGCCTAAGATCTCAGGTTTCAGATGGCGGTTCCAGTAATTATAGTTCAGCGGATTCTGTGGATAAAATCTAGCTATTAGGGTGCATACAAAAGGTTCATTATGTATTTAACAACTGACTGTTGCTAAGAGGGGATTTTTATGTAAAGCCATAACATACATGTTGGGAAAGTTGCCAAAATATCTCTTGAATCCTACTGTACTTCTAACACACACACACACACACACACACACACACACACACACACACACACACACACACACACACACACACACACACACACACACACACACACACACACACACACACACACACACACACACACACACACACACACACACACACACACACACACACACACACACACACACACACACACACACACACACACACACACACAGCCAGAAAGAAAGAATAAGAAGCAAAGAGTGTGTAAGGTAAAAGGATGGAAGCTTGAAATTGCTTAGGGTCCATGAAGCTAAACCACTTATCCATGTATGCGTACAGGTGTGTGTGTGTGTGTGTGTGTGTGTGTGTGTGTGTGTGTGTGTGTGTGTGTGTGTGTGTGTGTGTGTGTGTGTGTGTGTGTGTGTGTGTGTGTGTGTAGGTGTGTGTGTGATTTCTTGAGAGGAAGATGAATCAGAGACAGAAAGGCTCACTCCATCGCTGCTATTGGTGTCACTATCAGCTCCACACAATGGCTCTATTCCTCCATACAATCCGCTGTACGCGTGCATGTGTGTGTGTGCGTGCGTGTGTGCGTGTGTGCATGTGTGTTTCAACCATAGGTTTCACGGAAAATTGAGTTTCTGATCCCCCAGTTTAAGGGGAGGTTGGGTTCAGAAAGTTCATAAAACAAACATAAAAGAGAGAGAGACAGATAATGAAGTTGGTTGAACAGACAAAAATACAGATTATAGTGTCTTTGTACAATCCTCATTCCTACTATGCTGCACTACTTTTTCCACTTCTACTAATTTTTTACAACTCCAGCTAGTAACACCGTCATTTTACTGGTACCAATAGAGTGGTGCAGTGACGAGTCCTAAAACCCGGAAGTGAGTTAGCATTTTACCACTACCGGTTCCCTCGTCTCAGAGTCGATTGGATTCAGGAAAATATCTGGAAATAAGGTCTGTGGTTGAGACACATTGAAGAGACGGATCACGTTTTGTTCTACGACATTAAATCAATCAGCAGTGACCCCACTGGTGATTTTTGAAGAGTTTACTGTACGTGTCTGAAAAACGATGGTTGTTAACATGTGGCTGAATAGGACTACAGAAGTTGTCAAGGCCGTTTTACGTCATTACGCCGAACACGTAAACACTCCTCTAAGTTTGTTTGCCCTGTTCTGCATGAAAGCAAGTACCTGCCTCCTGCAAACTGTTCAAACAAACGCTTCAACTTGTACCATTTAGAATCTGTATTCTTGAATATCGATCTTAAATTGGCGTGACGTTGAAGTCTTGCTGCTGTACTCGGCTGTAGTTCCTTTATAGCATAACGTTAGAATTTTGCTTGATTAGAAAATTATAAAAGTACTGTAAGGTAGACATGTGGAGATTATCCGGCTGAACAAAACGCGCATTTATCAAACAGGTTTGTTTTCCACAGATCTTATTTCGAGCTATTTTCCAAAATCCTAAGGAGAAATCCCATAGCTTTTTTGTCGAGGGAACCAGCAGCTTACTTCCGGGTAAATACGTCATCCCTGCACCGCTCTCTTGCTACTATAACTACAACTAGGGCTAATATCTTACCATAACAACTCTTATCTCACCTAATAATTAATAATACTAATGTAGTACTGTTACTAACACCATTAATAATCCTCAAAGAGTGTTCTAATACTACTGCTACATGTAGTACTATGATTGATGGTGCTACTAGAAGTGCAGAACAAACACTACTTCCTATAACATGCAGAACTTTGGCTGCATGAACCATGTGTGTTTTATCTGCAGCCACGTGTGTGTGTGTGTGTGTGTGTGTGTGTGTGTGTGTGTGTGTGTGTGTGTGTGTGTGTGTGTGTGTGTGTGTGTGTGTGTGTGTGTGTGTGTGTGTGTGTGTGTGTGTGTGTGTGTGTGTGTGTGTGTGACAGGACCAGCATTTATCCTGCCAGCCTTGTCAGAACTCAGACATCAAAGCATGATCAGACATGCTCTCCTGCATACATGAAAGCACACACACACTTATGCACGCACACACATGCATATGCACGCACACACACACACATATGCACGCACACACACACACACACACACACACACATTGTAGATAACTCACTACAGTTCACTTGGTATACCTTTGTATATTGGGTTGTTTGATCAGCTATGTTGACTTGCTGATTCGACCACAGAGTTCAGTCAGAACAAAAACACTATGCTACACACACACACACACACACACACACACACACACACACACACACACACACACACACACACACACACACACACACACACACACACACACACACACACACACACACACACACACACACACACACACACACACACACACACACACACACACACACACACACACACACACACACACACACACACACACACACACACACACACACACACACACACAGTGAGCGATAAGAGCATGAATAGAGAAAGGACCATGGAGGAGAGGAGCTGGCAGAACCCTGAGGTCACGGAGAGTGAACAAATATTCCAGTTTTGTGTCATTACTGTAATAACGCAGCTCACTCAGATTATTGCTGATGGCTGAAAGTTTGCCAGTTTAAAACCCAAAAGTCGCTTTTACCTCGTCTGAAAGTTACAGTCCCCAATTTCAACATTTGCTCAAACGTAATGACCAGTGATCGATCAAAGCATTGTACAAATTAAAGATATCTTTCTTCACAATTTATTTTGTTCTTTAAATGAATGTTTAGTTTTCTATAGTTGGGTTTCTTTTGTCTTCTTTTGGTTTTTACGTGAGTCAAGGTCTCCCAAAACATGTTTTCTAAATGCTAGCCCCAATACAAAAACAAAAAAAGTATCTACGGTTAAATTTGAACTAACTTCAGCAGTGGAGGTTAATTTTTCTGGCATCCTTTGTTTTATTTTCCAAATACATTTGATTTACATATTTTAATCCCCTCAGATGGTTGCTTGTTTAATGTGCCACATTCTGAGCACAAGCCATCATTTAGTGATCACAATGTTATGATAACCAATCAAAAAGATATGGCCAGAGTCTTATTAAATTAATTCTAACAAATCTTATCTTAAAAACCTCTTTAAAATCCTCTTAAAGCAAAGTGGAAACAGCAGGAACTTTATACGATAAATGTGGGGAACGGTGCCAGACAGATAAGTGAAAATGAGGACAAAATGATATGGAAATGAAGCCTATTAGATGTTAAGAAGTGAGAATATGCATTGACTGTAAAGCTCTGCAAAACAGTCAATGCAGAGGGAATCCCTTCAACTAAAATATACTGCTGGTAAAAAGAAAATAAGTCACAATGTACCACGTAAAAGCAGAGAAAAGCTGCTGCGAGAGGTCAAGTGCAACACACACATATGTGACAATTAATGTAGTAAGTGTGTTCTCAGATGTATGTGTTATAAACGCTGGGCTAACTGCCACTCAAGCAGCTTGCAGGTGTGAAACCATAATGTGAAGCAGAGTGTTGCATGCTTTACATATCTTTTCAGGGGAGGCGGGGTTGTATAGGTGAATACGGTGATCAATCACTCTGTGTGGAGGATAACAAAGGCAGATGAAAGCCAGTAATTACAGTACTCACGGGAAGCAGCTGTTTGCGTTTCCTGCCGGGACGACCCACTCTGCGCTTGATGCGGGGACTCGCTGGCGTCCCCTCCTCTGGACTGTCATGGTCTGCTCCATCTTCAATCTGGACAATTACAGAGAAGCATCGTCAAACACTGAGCCAATCCAAAGACTGTATGAAGCTATAATTGGTGTCAATGAAGTCATGATTCAGGGAGATGCGGCTAAGAAGCAGTTACTGAAAAACAGGATGCAATTAAAACATATTGTAGCATATAATATTTTTTAAGAAAGACAAATGACCTTGTCTAGTGACCTAGCTCTAAAGGTTGAAGGTTCAAGGCTTTTATTGGTCACGCGTACATAGCTACAGTGTAGTTATGACGATGAAAATCTTAGGTCACAAAAAGTAAATACAAAAAGTGGAATAGTGCAATAAGAGTCTATATGCTAGTGATTGAATATCATATATTAGATAAATCATTTCTAAATTGCAGCCAGATTAATGTTGTGGATGTTGTTTCAAAAGTTCAGGTGTTTAACAGGATGGCCTGTGGGATGAAACTGTCCCTGAGTCTGGTGGTTTTAGTTAAAGTGAATTCAATTTTGTATACTAATGTTTATAGTATGTATAACCGTAAATACCGTTCATACTGTACATACTTAACCTCTATTTATCTGTCATATTTCAATACTTAGAATGTATTATACTTTACACTGTACTTTACTGCTCCTTTTTGCATTCTCTGGTTAGATGCTAACTGTATGTTGTTGTGTCAGTACTTGTAATCTGTGCATTCACAGGAAGGAAGTCTACTCTAAGAAGATGAATTTATGACCATTTTAAAAACAGTATGTTAAACTTAGATCGCGAGATTCAGCTAAGTTATGATAGAACAAAAGCATTTAGAGCCATTCAAGATATTCAATTTAGATCATTATTTGCTGTCCAGTGAAAACCTTGATGACATAATACCTTTTTCCTGCACGGCCTTGTATCGATTGCTTAAGTGAACCTAAATAAACTTGTCTCAGCAGTTTGTTCCTCTGCTCGTATCACAGCAGAGACAAAGTGGTTCGATACAGCAGAGAATAGAATAGCATCGGTGTAATTTTACAGTGTATAAAAAAAGAAATATTTGTATTTATGCTGTGGCAGCTCACTGGTCGGCAGGCCTTTTCGCATTACATATTGTAATAAAAATAAATGCAATATTCACAACATATTGACTGAAGACAGAACAGTCTACACAACCCTTAACATCCTGGGAACTTTGGGATTGTAGGCTTTGCAGACCATTTACATACATTTACATTTAAACTTATATAAAACACACTACAGGAAAGGAAAAGCCCCAAAAAGTAGTATATCTGTACACATTCAGACAAGGCCCTAAACTCGGCTGCTTCCACTACTTCTACTTTGTTTATGTTTCTTAACAGCGCCACTTCACATGTTTTAATGATTGTCAGATACAGGGCACTCTTTTGTTGTATGTATACTGTAAAAGGAGAGCCTGTCATGTTTAATTTTATAATAACATCCGCTTTTCCCGACTGTCTTTTATGCTATAATCATTTCGTCATCGGTCTGAACTCAGAGTGAGGTATTGTGTTTCCATGAATGTCTTCCTCTCTCTCTGATGGACCCAGTGTTGCGGTGACAGTGGAGTGGTTGCTAAGGTGAAAAAACTGCATAGCAACTGTCTCCGACCGGGAGCCCTGCTGACTAAACATTTGGATGTCACTTCCCTGACGATCAGCATAGCAACCAGTTAGAACGGGGTAATGGGCCCTGAGTCTCGACTGCCTGGTGTTCTGTCCATATGCCTGAGTCACGACGCACACTACAGTGTTTCCCCAAGGTTTACTGCTTTGGGGGGGGGGGGGGTGCTGCCTGAGCGGGTGGGGGGGGGGGGGGGTTGCATTGGGATATATATTTTTTAAATCCCCTGGAGCAGAGAGAGGAGCTGTGGATTATTGTTATTGATTAATGCATCAGTGTTTCTTAGGGTCAAAAACACTAAACTCACAACTTAAAATTAAAGCGTTTAGTTGATTTAATAAACGAGCACATTTTCAATGTGAAAAGTGACAGTAGATATAGATTAGTTTAAAAAACAAAATGTATTAAGTCATATCGGACGCAGCGCCCCTCCAAGACAATGGTAGGGGAAACACTGCACTACATTTACAAACACATAATTACAATGGAAAGGGAGTCAATTATGTACTAAGAGTGGATAGTTTAAAAAATAAATGAAGTCTAGAAAATGAGGAGTCTCTCATATTCTATGAATTTCCAGTAAATAGTAAGTGTATCTTATCATCTGATGTTAACTTGGACAGCAGTTACAAGAGAAATGCGGATTCATGTATGTGAAAACATTAGGAGGTGTTTTCACTACAGTAGAAACCCCACGATTGTTGAGAAAAATCAAAGAGGAGCGGCAGAAAACGTATCAATGTTCTGCTGTGGATGGTTGCATTAAAAAAACTTGAATAATCCCCCTTAAAAATCGATATAAGTATACACCATATACAAATATTTGTCTGGCTTTAACTTACCGCCCGACCCTAATTCGGATATCTATGCTACGCTATTATCATTATTATTATTATTATTAGTAGTAGTAGTAGTAGTAGTAGTAGTAGTAGTAGTAGTAGTAGTAGTAGTAGTAGAAGCAGTAGTAGAAGTAGTAGTAATAGTAGTTCTAAGCAGTAGTTGTTGTAGTAGAAGCAGTAATAGAAGTAGTGGTAATAGTAGTAGTAGTAGTAGTAGTAGTAGTAGTAGTAGTAGTAGTAGTAGTAGTAATAGTAGTAGTAGTAGTAGTAGTTCTAAGCAGTAGTTGGAGTAGTAGAAGCAGTAGTAATAGTAGTAATAGTAGTAGTAATAGTAGTAGTAGTAGTAATAGTAGTAGTAGTAGTAGAAGCAGTAATAGAAGTAGTAGTAATAGTAGTAGTAGTAGTAGTAGTAGTAGTAGTAATAGTAGTAGTAGTAGTAGTAGTTCTAAGCAGTAGTTGGAGTAGTAGAAGCAGTAGTAATAGTAGTAATAGTAGTAGTAATAGTAGTAGTAGTAGTAGAAGCAGTAATAGAAGTAGTAGTAATAGTAGTAGTAGTAGTAATAGTAGTAGTAGTAGTAGTAGTAGTAGTAGTTCTAAGCAGTAGTTGGAGTAGTAGAAGCAGTAGTAATAGTAGTAATAGTAGTAATAGTAGTAGTAGTAATAGTAGTAGTAGAAGAAGTACTACAGTAGTGGTTTTGCTGTTATTATTTGTATTGTTGATGTTTGTTTGATTTGTTGACCAGAGTGTGAAAATGTTTACACAAAAATAAAAACGAATTACAAGCAAAAACAAATTGTACTAAAGGTCAAATATAAACCAACAGAGTTATAAAACCATTAAATACAAAATCCCTACAAGAACAAATGTCCACACACACAAACACACGCTCACTGGCCAATCTGTCCAAACATCTTTGGTCTATTTCTGTCTCTGCAGGTTATTTCAGGCTGCTGCAGTTGCTAGGCAACCAGACTGCAAACCAGGCGAGCAGCAGACAGCACGTCCTCTTTCTCTCCTCCTCATCCTCGCTCCGTCTCACTCCTGTTTCCTGTGTCTCCCTCCACCTTTGCTCTCTGTTTCTCACTTTGAATCCACCACTCAACTCATCAATAATGGATAACGTTGTCAACAAAAAAAAAATACAACACTTCAAATGTTGCTCGCAGCCATACAAATACACGCCAATTAAACACATAAGTAGCTTGGAAGATGTCACTTTTTGATAAAATAATCATTATTTTACACATCCATCTGCATTTAATGCTCTGATTTGATCAAATTCAAACAATTATGGAGTGACAGTTAAACGACAAATTGATCATTGTTTAGCGCCATCCTCCCCTGGTTATTGTAATAATACTGACGCTATGTAGAAGAAATAATAGTCAAATATTAGGGCTGTGCCCGAATATCCGGATATTCGTTCGTTGGAGTACTATTCAGGTTTCAATTTCGTTATTCGGATTTTTTTCCCCGTTTTTTTTATTTATTGAAATCTCCAATATCAACGTAAGAGCTCGTGCCTCTTCGGGGGGTGCTAACACTTCAACATTAACTTTATCGTTTACTTTCTCCGTCTTTATATGTAGATGTTACTTTTCTCCGTTAATCTCCGTCACGTTGTCTCCATAGCAACAACAACTTCCAGTCAACAGCGCTAACTCTCTTTCAAAATAAAAGCATGTCCATACAAAATAGGAAGCCAAGCCAAATTACACTTAAGACACAACTGCAACGAAAGTAACAAACACAATGCAATATCCTTTTCAATTTCAAAGAACATAAATTAGGTTGTATACATTAACAAATAACTATAAAACAACAATACTGTAGAATAACAAAATGAATGCCGTGAATAAAACCGAAATACACGTGTTGAAGCGGTTCGCAGCTGATTACTACGCATTTATTTTAGCTATCTAAAGTCTAAAGAGCCGCAATACAGTACATTTTGGGGCGTTTGAGTTCAGTAGGCTCACATCTCATGAGCAAAGATTCTCAGATAGACAAAATCCACATGTTATGAAGTTGGAACACTACATACTCAATTGGATGTCGTACCATGTGTGAATAGTTTGTTATCAAGCCGTTTCAAACCCACCCTCTGACTCTCTTCAGGCTTTTTTTTTGCTGTTTGAGAGTTCGGTCACAGGAAGTTAAAAAAACAAGAAAAAATCTTTAAGGGGAACTTTGTACTTGTTGGCTGTTTGCCAGGCGTGTGAATGTGGAAGTAAGGCGGCTCTTTATATAGCAGCACCATAGAATCAACGTCAAACTTCTCACAGATTTACTAGGGCTGCCTTGGGGTCGGGGAAATGAAAAGAGCCATTTTTCACTCAGTGTATGTCAGACCACATAATGTGTGTGTGCTCATTTGTGTGTAAAAGAAACCCTGCTCTCGTCTCACCTGCATATGGTCGCGTGAATGTGTAGAATGCAGAAAATCCGGGTGTGAATGTAAATAAATAACTCTTAGATTAACTATTATAGACACACACACACATAGACACATTGTTCTTTGCCAGCCTCTCTGTGTGTGTTGGCTCAAGAAGTCTCTCAACTGCCAGCTAAAGCAGTAGTGGAGGTAATGATAGCTGTAGTAAATGTGCTAGAGGTTGTAATAATATATGTGGCTTTAAAATAGCTGGAGTAGTAATATAATATACGAGAAGGAGCAACAATAACAACAACAGTCATATAAGTAATGGTAGTGACTGCAGAACAAGCTGAGATAGTAGGACCTATTATGCTTTTTTGAGTTTTCCCTTTACTCTGTATTGTGTTGTATAGGTTTTTGTGCATGTAAATGGTCTGCAAAGGCTAAAATCCCAATAATCCACTTCCATTTACATCCCGATGCACAAAGGGAAATGTTGTATATTTAATGCAAAACTATTTGATGGATGATGTTACAGAATAACAAATTTATTATGTGCCACAATCGAAATGACTCAACAGTATATTATCTTCTGTGCAATCTACGTAACTGTACAAAATGTATGAAAATCTCAGTTTAAGAATATTTGTTGGGCTTTTTTTCTTGAATGGCTAGACTACTTTAAAGGTCACCTATCATGCTATTTTTAGGCAATAGCATAGGTCTCAGATATATACAAATATATAAAAAACATGTCTATGAAGTGTTTTGCTCCGAATACCAAACAGATCACCCTTTCTAGCCATATCCCTCTATTTCACTTCCTGTTTCAAAAGTGCTGATTTTGGGTATAAAGCTTAAAAAAAGAAAGAAATTGATGAAATAAAATAAAAAAGGAGGGGTCTGAGCTCATGCGGGACCCGGCAGCTAC
>NW_027640261.1:12500-22868 GCF_949606895.1 Notothenia rossii | reverse complement strand
TTGATGATGTTTGTGATTTATCTCGAAGGAATTGGAAGTGATAAAATGCTGACTCATTCCTGCACCACTCGTTAGTAGCCAATTCGAAACAGCCTCAGGTAGTTGAGCTTGGGTGCAGTTAATATACAGGATGAATCAAATCTAAGACATTCACCTCATTGCCACGTTAAAGATCTGAGTATTTGCACATTGGTCGTGAAACATAATCTTGCACCATTTTCATTGTTTTTTTAATTATTGTTATTTGTCTCATATATATTTGTGTTGCATTGTTGGAGCCTGACTCCAGATTTCCAGTGCCATATTAACACTGTACTGCAGATGATGATAACGATTTGAATCTTGAATTTGAATCTAATTTTTACCTGAATGACATCTCACTCTGATATGGAGTAATACCATGATTCAATTGAAACTAAAACAACCTAATACAACTATATGCATTTAATATTAAGATAATAAACACATATTATTCTGTGCATTCCTCTGCAGCAGTAGAGGGAGCGGCGAGATCAGAGAGGGGGCGGGGAGAGCGCTCCTGTTCCGCCCCCAAGTTGCAGCACGAGCTGTTTAGCGCGAGCCAGCTGTGGAGCGCGCAGCGGGCGCATGCACGTTACCCCCCCCTCCCCCCCCCTCCTCTTTATACGCCGAGAGGAAAAAAAAACTCCGTTCCCGAATCCAGAGCCCGAGCAGCACGCGGAAGGATGGCTGCAGGAGGAAACGCACACCGCGCGCACCCGATTTCTGCACGCACAATCAACCACGCGCAGTGTCTACTAGTCCGTGTGACGTGCCTCCCCCTCCTCCGGTAACCGTCTCCTGCCTCCGTTGTTTTGGAGACGGTGGTTTTACGTGGAACCGATAAACTATTACGCACCGGAATCTGGAGCGACCCCCTCCCAACCTCCCCAAATCCACCGTGCACTAAACGGGGGGAACACGAGAGCATCCCCCCCCCCCCCCCCCCCGAGTCTATCCTCTCTCCCACCCCCGGAGATCCAGAGGGTCTCTTCTTCTAAGCGAGAAAAGAGAACCAGGGAGGGGGGCAGGAGGCTGTTTTTGTATCCGCGGAAGACGCACCCTCGGCTGGGCTGAAGCGCCGCTGTGTGCCGGAGGATGCTGCGGGAGTAACGGCTCTCAGAGATGGGGAAGGACCAGGAGCTGCTGCAGGCGGTGAAGACCGAGGACCTGCTCACCGTGCAGAAGCTGCTGCAGAGGCCCCGGCCAGGGAAAGCAAGTAAGGCTTCTTTTATTTATTTGATTTGATGCTAAACCGTCAATCAGAAGGTCGCCGGTTCGATCCCAGGCCCCTGCTGCAGGGAAACCCAATCCTGAAGGGTCCTCTAGGCTTTATTTCCATATGCACAGATTCAGTGTAGATATGGCAATCTCTAGTCCCAGGCTCCTCAACAATGCAACATAAATATATATATATATGTATATATATGTATATATATAGCAAATACAAACACAATAGACGTAATGCAAGAAGTGGAATTTTGAAATAGTGCTGGAGAATGTTGAAAGGTTTTCAAAGATTTCAAGGCTTTATTGTAAAATGCACAGCTTCAGTGTAGATATGGCAAGTCCCAGGTTCCTCTAACAATGCAACATAAATATAGAAAGCAAATGAGATAAGATAAGAGGTACTTTATTGATCCCAATTTGGGGAATTTTTGCGAAACACAATAGAAACGCAATAGACAAGGTGCAAGAAGTAGAAATAATATAGTGCTGGAGAATGTTGCAAGGTTTCTAAAGATGCAAAGTCTTCATTGTCTGATGCAGGTGATCTTATTGTATTTACATAGACTCCTGGATTTACTTGGTTTCAATCCCTGCAACATTAAGCTTATTGTGTTTCATTTGACATGTATATGGTTTACTTCATCTGCATTGGTCTTGCAACATTCACTCGAACCTTTTTTATATTGTGTTTTTAATTTGTTTTATGTCTTAGGATTGATGTTGTTTATTCCTCTGCAGATACGTGATTATAACACACTCATTGGAAAGATATTTCTCACACACACCACACACCATATGATGATGTGTGTGTGCATGTATGTGTGTGTGTGGGTGTGAGCAGGTGTGAGGCAGCCTCTGCTTCTGTGTAAATGTGTGTGTGTGTGTGAATGCATGTTGGCTTATTGATCGTGAACGTACCTGCAGGATTCTTGATGTCTTGGACACGTACATCTAAAGGTGTCGCAAAAACTGGAAAACGAACCCATTAACATTTATTTTTTTGCATCTACACACTCGTGGATATTTCACACACACGAACCGTTGCTGGCTCCAATTACACCTCATGATGGCGGTGTGTGTGCATGTATGTGTGTGTGTGGGCATGTGATTAAGGAGGGGTTTCATGCATCGGGGTGTATCAGGGATGATTAGTGGTGGGATTGGAGACTGACAGACCTCGGTATGTGTGTGTGCACTGCAGCAGAGGAGAGAGAGAGAGAGAGAGAGAGAGAGAGAGAGAGAGAGAGAGAGAGAGAGAGAGAGAGAGAGGTGGTGTGTTTTGGATGTGTGTGACCCTGTCTCATGATGATGGTGAGAGATGATGCCAGTGGCCTTGTTCAGGTTCATCGTCACGTTCAATGACAAACACAGACGTACAGGGGTCCGGATGGGTGGTTAAACCTTGCGTGTGTGTGTGTGTGTGTGTGTGTGTGTGTGTGTGTGTGTGTGTGTGTGTGTGTGTGTGTGTGTGTGTGTGTGTGTGTGTGTGTGTGTGTGTGTGTGTGTGTGTGTGTGTGTGTGTGAAGCACTTGCTGTCCCCTGGTCTGGAGGTCAATGGGTTTCTGAATGTGTTTTTCGTTGTTATCCTGAAATAAGTGTTGCTAACTAGTGTCTAAAGGACTAAAGTGTCACCACGCCCAACATTAGCCACCTTTAGCTTGACATGAAGTCATATAACCATGTTGTAGTTCCTTTATATACTAACTGATGCACTAACAGAGCCTCACCTTGCTCAAAGGACTCAGAGAACTCCACTCTCCAAAGCTATGATGCTGCCAGTCAACAACATTTTACCCCAGATGGGACTCGAACCCACAATCCCTGGCTTAGGAGGCCAGTGCCTTATTTACTGTACAATTCATATGTAAATGTAAACATGAGGATGAGTGTCTTCTGTCGTACAAAAGTAGAAACAAAAGTAAAATACATCTGTAAATTGGGCTGAATTTAAAAACGACGGTTGCTAACAAGTGTCTGAATGAGACGACTAAACTTCATCACGCCCAACATTAGCCGGCTTTAGCTTAGCGGTGAAGTCATGTGACCGTGCTGTTGTTCCTTTATAGCCTAGCCTAGCATGCACATACGCTGGGTGTTTCTCAATGTGTGGGCTGCTCCAGAGCCACTATTTCAAGCATACTACGTCATCGAGTGCCGCCGAAGGACTGTTCTAATGTCCAGCATACTTGGAATTCTAACGAGCCCGGCGTACTTCGTTTGGAGACATTTCGAGGCTGCCCATGTGTAGACTCCGCGGTTTAAAAATCCCCACAATGCTTTGCGCACGGACCAATTTCCCCAAATCTGTGGCGGAAAATGTAAGGCAGGGCCTCTCATATGACGCACACCTGCACACTTGCTAGCCTGTTCTACTCTTCGTTTTGCGAATGCCAGGAAGTATTGTTGCCTCGCTTCTGAAGCAAGTGACTCGGAAGACATGTGCTACCAAGCAAGCGTCCTCGAGATTGAGAAACACCCTGGGTGTCAGGAAATATGTACAGATGTGTTTCTCAATCGCGAGTACGCTTGCTACGAAGCTTGGTAGCTCATGTCTTCCAAGTATGCTGGGAACAGTACTTCGGCGGCACTCGATGCTATGAAATAGTGGCTCTGGAGCATCCTTACTCGACATTAAGAAATACCCAGAGCCTCACCTTGCTCAAAGGACTCCGAGCACTCCACTTTCCAAAGCTATGATGCTTCCAGTCAACAACATTTTACCCCAGATGGGACTCGAACCCACAATCCCTGGCTTAGGAGGCCAGTGCCTTATCCATTGGGCCACTGGGGCTATACTTCATGTGTTTTTGTACTGTACCGTTCATACATAAATGTACATATTTCCTGGCAGTTAGCATGAATGAGTGTTTTCTGTCGTATAGTAAAATACGGTTGAGTTTAAAATGGCGGTTGCTAACATTCGTGAAGTGAAGTCATGTGACCATGCTTCCTTCATAGCCCAACATTACCCACCTTTAGCTTTGAAGCGATTCCTTCATATCATATACTCAGAAAGGTGGTCTATTTATTCTATATCGGTCAACAACATTTTACCCCAGATGGGACTCGAACCCACAATCCCTGGCTTAGGAGGCCAGTGCCTTATCCATTGGGCCACTGGGGCTACATGAACCTCTCTATTGTCTGCAGCTCTCTGTCCGTATGACTCTACAACGAGCAGAGCTTCTCTCCACAGCCCACTCTGATGTGTGGGCTGCACAAAGAGACCCTCTGATAGGTCATCAGCTGCAGGAATAACTGCAACAGATAAAATATAACATTAACCATTAAAACGTCTGGATCTATGATGCGTTGCAGAGTTGGGTATACTTACATTATAACGATTGTTACAAACCGTTTGTTATTTTAATCGAAATACTGTTGAATGCTCTTTAAACTGCATCAGTATTTTGGTCGTTCTTTCATAAATTGACTTTCTATCCAGTTTTCATCTACATTTAAGATATGCAGAATTTAGGCCCCAGGCTTGTGAGGAACAAGCTAAGCTAACGTGCAACCAAAGAGCATTGGAAAAACACAGATTATTAATATGAAATATGCTTTATTTCGCTTCTTTGGTGGTTTTAATCACCAGGTGTGTTTGTGTTTGAGAGGTGGAGACCTTTGGGGAGAATTCAGCTCCAGAAAAATAACTCCTGAGTTGTTGGATATTAAATAATTAGAAGTGTTAGCTCAGCAAACATCAGTGAAGCTGCTTTATCCTAGCTTTAATTAGCTGGTCTGTTTGTTTCTGTGGATGTGAAGACCCTGCTTATCCTTTTGCTCCTGATGAAAACCTCCTCAAGCATCAACTCTGTGACGACTGCAATGGATGCCACCGAAGACACCAAATGGCACGATAGACATATTTCATTTTTTTGTTTACCAAACGACCAACATTAGCCGCCTTTAGCTTAGCGGCAAAGTCATGTGACCGTGCTGTAGTTCCTTTATAGCCTAGCCTAGCATGCACATACACTGGGTGTTTCTCAATGCCGAGGAAACTGGCTTCCAAGCCAATATTTCAAGGATGCTACGTCATCGAGTGCCGCCAAAGCATACTTGGAACTCCACCGAGGCCGCGTCCTTGGTTTGGGGGAAACTTCGAGGCTGCACATGGGTAGACTTCGTGTCGGAAGACATGTCCTATCAAGGAAGCGTACTCGACATTGAGAAACCCCCACTAACAGAGCAGCATCTTGCTCAAAGGACTCAGAGTAGTTCTCTATGATAGTGACAGTCAACAACATTTTACCCCAGATGGGACTCGAACCCACAATCCCTGGCTTAGGAGGCCAGTGCCTTATCCATTGGGCCACTGGGGCTATACATCAAGTATTTTTGTATAGTACTATTCATACTTATATTTACATATGTCTGTTGTAACATGTATAACTTTAAAACAGCGGTTGCTAACAAGTGTCTAATCACTAATTGAGTGGCTTGCTCAAGGACTCTGAATAGTCTACGACATGAAGTAGTTCCTTTATAGCCCAACGTTTCCATTTTTAGCAGAAGTGAAGTGAAGTCACCGTTGATACTGTAAACAACATTTTACCCCAGATGGGACTCGAACCCACAATCCCTGGCTTAGGAGGCCAGTGCCTTATCCATTGGGCCACTGGGGCTAGACCTCATGTGCTTTTGAACTTTACGATATATACAAAAATGTACATACGAGAATGAGTGTTTTTACCATTTCACCATTTTAGTGCATGTAAAGGGTCTGCAAACACAAACATCCGTGTGTTCCCCCTAACCCGCTTCAAACGCCTCCATTTGACTAATTTGTTTACTTCCTGAACATAGTGACATCACTTTGGAACACTCGGGCTCCTTTCGGCTAGCGCTCCAACACATTGTACGTGATAGGCTAAGGGGCGGGACGTCTCTAAGCGGTTGACCTATCACAACAGAGCAGTCCAGCTAACCAATCAGAGCATTACTGATATGATCCCGCATGAAGTACAATAATCGCTTCCAAATTGTAACAAGTAGATACGATTTTTTGTGTTGCAGCAGCATAAAGAACAACAACACAAAACAAGGCATTGCACATAAGTAGAAATAAACAATGCTACAATTTTAACTTCTCAAAATAGAATTAAAACAGCTTTGAAAAGTAGAAAATGTACAGTGGACTGTGAAGATAACAAATCTATAAACTCTGACAAAAACACTATAAGGAAATACTCAAGTACAAGTACCTTCAAATTGTACTTGAGTGCACACACACACACACACACACACACACACACACACACACACACACACACACACACACACACACACACACACACACACACAGACACACACACACACACACACACACACACACACACACACACACACACACACACAGGTGTCTTCTATTACTCCGGTTAATCAGACCTCGGTGAAACCTGTCCGGCCCTCAGGAGGAAGACGAACTTCTCTACAGAAGAATGAATAAATCACTGCTGATCTGGAGGAGATTATGGATTTTAAGACTTTGTTATTGATCGTTCTTGCTTTAATACGTTTCTGGGTGAAGGGAGAACATGTTTATAGAGGAAGCATTGTTTATTTTAACTTCAGGCTCGCAGGATTTGTGAAAATGAAAAATGATATTGACTGATATTGCAGCTGCGATGTTATTCAGGATATCAGAGGGAATAATAATTATCATTTAAAAACATGTTAACATGATCATGGTACAAAGAGCTTAAGTTTAAAATGTGAAAAACTTAACTTTCGGGTGTGTTGTTTTTATATTGAATACATTTGTATTTTAAGTGTCTTTGAATACTTCTAAAGAGCACTCTCTAAATCAAAATACAATGTGGTATTTAAACTAGCTCCCTTACCCAAACATTTACATTTTACGCATTTACACAACCAGAATTATTGCATTATTAAAAAGACTAAAACGTAGAAAAAGACTCCAGGGGGAAAAACCACTAGTGTTGCACGATTTGGAAAAAATAAAGTGATTATTAGTAATTATTTTGACTGATATTTAATCATAATTTGCGTTAAATGTTGCACTTACTGCTTTTTAAGATGAGATAAGATGGAACTTTATTTATCCCCTTGGTTCAATTCAAGCGTTATAGCAGCAACCGGGTCAGAGTGAAAAACAGGATTCAAACAAGGTTACAAATTAAGATTAAATAAAAATAATAATACAAAACATTTTGAAACAAGATATCACAGTAAAATGTTGAGCATTTGATTGGACATATATAAATGTTGCATTAGTCCATATAATGCAATTTCAAAGTCAACTTTATTGTCAATCTTTCAGTTGTGTGTACGGAGAGATCGAAATACCGTTTCCCACAATCCAGAATCCAGAAACAATATATGCAAATATGCATATACCTATTTATACACAATCAAAGACACGTTTATACATATGCACACATTAAGACCTAAGTAGAAGCACAATAATCAATATATACAAAATAACAGTCCCTTCAGTATCTTTGGGAATGTACATGAGTGCAACACTGTCCATATCAACCTACAACGTGTCTAGTGCTGGATTGGAGCGTCTAAGTGTGTGTCGGGTGTTTCAATATCATTTCAATTATTTGTGCAGCCCCATTTGATAGTAAACTAAGTGATGCAGTGCTCTGCCACAGATGGGAAACACCACGTATCTTTGAAGTGGTTTGTAAGAAGCAGTGGGGCGCAGTCGACACATACAGGAAACCCTGAGGACGAAAGAGAGTCTGCAGAAGAGAGACGTCCCCGCAGTGAAAGCAGAAGTGGATGGGTCCAGCGTTTCAAAACAGAATACATGATGTGCAAGAGAACAGCACAAAAACACCTCCAGGCCGCACGGGGGGGGGGGGGGCTTCATTTGATTACTTTCTGTACGTGCAAGTTTTTATTCTACTACATTAGTAATTCTGATGGTTTATATTATTAAAGGTCACCTAGTCTGCAAAATCCTCTTCTTCATGTCTCTTATACATCAACATGTGTCCCCTCTTCTTCATGTCTCTTCTACATCAACATGTGTCCCCTCTTCTTCATGTCTCTTCTACATCAACATGTGTCCCCTCTTCTTCATGTCTCTTCTACATCAACATGTGTCCCCTCTTCTTCATGTCTCTTCTACATCAACATGTGTCCCCTCTTCTTCATGTCTCTTCTACATCACCATGTGTCCCCTCTTCTCCATGTCTCTTCTACATCAACATGTGTCCCCTCTTCTTCATGTCTCTTCTACATCATGTGTCCCCTCTTCTTCATGTCTCTTCTACATCAACATGTGTCCCCTCTTCTTCATGTCTCTTCTACATCAACATGTGTCCCCTCTTCTTCATGTCTCTTCTACATCAACATGTGTCCCCTCTTCTTCATGTCTCTTCTACATCATGTGTCCCCTCTTCTTCATGTCTCTTCTACATCAACATGTGTCCCTTCTTCTCCATGTCTCTTCTACATCAACATGTGTCCCCTCTTCTTCATGTCTCTTCTACATCAACATGTGTCCCCTCTTCTTCATGTCTCTTCTACATCATGTGTCCCCTCTTCTTCATGTCTCTTCTACATCAACATGTGTCCCCTCTTCTCCATGTCTCTTCTACATCAACATGTGTCCCCTCTTCTCCATGTCTCTTCTACATCAACATGTGTCCCCTCTTCTCCATGTCTCTTCTACATCAACATGTGTCCCCTCTTCTTCACGTCTCTTCTACATCAACATGTGTCTCTTCTACATCAACATGTGTCCCCTCTTCTTCATGTCTCTTCTACATCAACATGTGTCCCCTCTTCTCCATGTCTCTTCTACATCAACATGTGTCCCCTCTTCTTCATGTCTCTTCTACATCAACATGTGTCCCCTCTTCTTCATGTCTCTTCTACATCAACATGTGTCCCCTCTTCTCCATGTCTCTTCTACATCAACATGTGTCCCCTCTTCTCCATGTCTCTTCTACATCATGTGTCCCCTCTTCTCCATGTCTCTTCTACATCAACATGTGTCCCCTCTTCTTCATGTCTCTTCTACATCAACATGTATCCCCTCTTCTTCATGTCTCTTCTACATCAACATGTGTCCCCTCTTCTTCATGTCTCTTCTACATCAACATGTGTCCCCTCTTCTTCATGTCTCTTCTACATCAACATGTGTCCCCTCTTTTTCATGTCTCTTCTACATCAACATGTGTCCCCTCTTCTTCATGTCTCTTCTACATCAACATGTGTCCCCTCTTCTTCATGTCTCTTCTACATCAACATGTGTCCCCTCTTCTTCATGTCTCTTCTACATCAACATGTGTCCCCTCTTCTCCATGTCTCTTCTACATCAACATGTGTCCCCTCTTCTTCATGTCTCTTCTACATCAACATGTGTCCCCTCTTCTTCATGTCTCTTCTACATCAACATGTGTCCCCTCTTCTTCATGTCTCTTCTACATCAACATGTGTCCCCTCTTTTTCATGTCTCTTCTACATCAACATGTGTCCCCTCTTCTTCATGTCTCTTCTACATCAACATGTGTCCCCTCTTCTTCATGTCTCTTCTACATCAACATGTGTCCCCTCTTCTTCATGTCTCTTCTACATCAACATGTGTCCCCTCTTCTTCATGTCTCTTCTACATCAACATGTGTCCCCTCTTCTTCATGTCTCTTCTACATCAACATGTGTCCCCTCTGTGGAAAGAGACTGAAAGTTTCAGGAACAAAGATTCTCTCTCTTTTTGATCCATTTCTATAAAAACCTGTCTGAAAATGAGCTGATCAGATTTTGGCCACTTGATGATGTCATAACGATGTGTTGTTTTGTGTAACCATTAGCCAATCAGCAACCAAGGTAACCCCCCCCCCCCCCCCCCTTATCACCTGAATCTCCTCCTAAAGTTTTTTTAATCAATCATCTCTCAGAGGGGCGTGGCCAGAAGCAGCTCATTAGCATTTCAAGCTACAGACAGAAAATCAGCACTTTGGAAACAGGGCTGAAACAGAGGGGATTATGGGTAATGCTGCAATGATCTGTTTGGTGTTCAGCCAATCAGAGACAGGTCCTGGATATATCTGAGACCTGTGATATATTGACGAAGAAGAGTAGAGTAGGGGACGTTTAAAGTTAGCTCCAACACAAATGGCAACTCTGGATAATGAG
>NW_027640261.1:0-7500 GCF_949606895.1 Notothenia rossii | reverse complement strand
TGTGTGTGTGTGTGTGTGTGTATGTGTGTGTGTGTGTGTGTGTGTGTGTGTGTGTGTGTGTGTGTGTGTGTGTGTGTGTGTGTGTGTGTGTGTGTGTGTGCCTGTGTGTGTGTGTGTGTGTGTGTGTGTGTGTGTGTGTGTGTCTCTCATGTGTGTGTGTGTGTGTGTGTGTGTGTGTGTGTGTGTGTATGTGTGTGTGTGTGTGTGTGTGTGTGTGTGTGTGTGTGTGTGTGTGTGTGTGTGTGTGTGTGTGTGTGTGTGTGTGTCTGTGTGTGTGTGTGTGTGTGTGTGTGTGTGTGTGTGTGTGTGTGTGTGTGTGTGTCTCTGTGTGTGTGTGTGTGTGTGTGTGTGTGTGTGTGTGTGTGTGTGTGTGTGTGTGTGTGTGTGTGTGTGTGTGTGTGTGTGTGTGTGTGTGTGTGTGTGTGTGTGTGTGTGTGTGTGTGTGTGTGTGTGCTGGCCCTGCAAAGGTGTGTGTGTCTTCAACAGCTGCTGCAGAGTGCTTCATTGCCTTGCAGGATTTTTCCACTCACGCCCTGATTTCATAACATTGAGCGTATTCTCTCTGCTTTCAATGAGTGTGTGAGCAGCTAATAAAGGCTAACCTTAAACTAACATGGTCTGAAAAAGGTTCGTCTGTACGCCCGACGTGAGAGGCTTTCAGAAACGATCCGCCCTGCACCCACAGTGAATACATTCAGCATCCCCCGGGACTCTGTGAATGAAAGCTGCTGCTAAAAACAGGGCTGTGACACAATTTGGGTTCAAGGCTTGGAAAGTGTTGCGTTCAGGGACACGCCCTCAGGTCTCTGACACGTGTGAGAGCGTAGAGAAGAGAGTAAGACATGGGAGTCTCAACTGCCTCCTTTAGTTAGCTAGGTTTGTAATAGGTGGTTCAGGGATGATGTATTTGTAGGCCGACACAGGAAGTGGCATCTTTCCTGGTTCCCTCCTGTTAGAAAACTCTCCCTGGTCCCCGGCTTGAGCTTGAATCTCAGGATCCATGTATCTGTGATCCTCTCCAGAATGGAAGTAGTCATCACATACAGAGCATCAACTAGTTCCTGAACAGTGTCCTTCACATGTTGATATCCAAGGGAGGGAGTTCCTCAGTCACAAGATGGAGGAATAGAAAGCAGTATTCAATGTTTACTTCAGATTAGCTCCACGTCAGAAATGATCATGCTTGTCATATGTCTCTCTCCATAGAGGCTGAATCATCATGTTAATCACATAGCTATCATATGCCTCAAACAGTCCTGATGCTCTTCTAGGTAATCACACATCCTGTCCTGTTCACAGCTACAGTTGATACCTTTGCAGGGCTCGACATTAAGGACTGCCCGATGGCCCGGGGCCATCTAGTATTTAGCTCGGGCCATGAAGCCTCACCTGCTGGTTGCCCGATCGGGCAATCTATTATACCAGTATCATGCAGCTCGCGGATCCAGTAATGAGTGACCCGACAGTAAAACTAAACATATCTATAACTAGTTACTTTAGTTTGAGAGGTCATTAAAATAGCTGTGAGTGATATTCTAACCTGAAGTTTGTGTTTTGTCCGCTCACCGCTGCATGTGATCATGCAGAGCTGCGTGTCGACTCGTCAGCAGCAGCTGATCTCTCTCCCGTCAGATTAGACTTCACTCGCGTTTATGTCCATATGGATCAGATCCAGCTAGTTCTAGCTAATGATATGACTACCTGCTTATTAAAAGACACCTAAACAATAAGTGTTGCTATGCAACTGGGTGAGGCCACAAAGTATAGCGCAGCATTATGCATTTGTTTACATGCCCACCGGACCCCCGAGGCATTAGCAACAGATCAACGCACAATCAACCCACACAGGACATCTCTTTCTCCACATTAAGTGTTAGACATTAGAAATGACTACTCTTGTCTGTCACATACTCTTCTTGTCTGTCACATAAGTGGCGCAACTGAAGCGGTATTGCGCTAAAGGGAAATTATTTTGACCAAAGAGATTTAGATTTGCCGGCTAACGGGAACTCTGACGTCGCCATTTTGTGTGCTTCGCGGATGCGCTCGGCTCCTCTCGACTGCTGCTCGGGTCTGCTCGGTCAGCTTCTGGATGAGGAAGAATTCATTCGACCAACTTACAGTAGATAACATTACAAACATTTTGAACAGGGGCCATAATAGTGTAAATAATGTTTATTTTGGCAGTTACAACTGAATGTAATGTTTTTCTACTTTTTTACATCTGGGAAGGCATTTGCCTTCATCAGATGGAAAGTGTCTTGACCAACAACTTAAGTATTTCTTATAGCTATGCAGGGCATGCAAGCGAGCAAACACAAACAAGTGAAATGAAGAATACAATTGAAATTGTACAATATAATATTGTGGTGGTTCATCTTATAATTCAGTCTAGAGAATGCACCAGACAGCATCTACAGGAAGACCTGCACAAATCTAAATGTTCTAGGGGGAGGCCCCCCAAACCCTTCGTGCCATTTCGTCCGCGCGCATTTTTCAGGGCAATCTCTATTGGGCTCAGGGCCATCTGTAAATTAGCTTAGATGGCCCGCACTGCTTTGTTATCATGTGACTCTCATGTTGGAAGAGGACATTCAGTGTTTCCCCCACACCAGAAAGCCAATGAGATGTTTCCATTGGATGCAATTGGCAGAAGTGAGAAGCTAATGTCGTGCTTTAAAGGAACTACATAATGTTGGGCTTGATGACGTTTTAGTATAAATGACATTTTTTCAAACCAGATGTTACCGAATGCTGACCTACTTCCTGGTTTTAGGACTCCTTTCTCCCAACGCTCTATAGTAGTGTCTACATTGTGACACATGTTAGTAACTGATCAATGATTTAACACAGACAAAAGTAATGATTTTTTCTGACTTTAATCGGCTTTAGTTACATAGCTTATAACGCACATTTTTCCGCCTAAAGTTAAAAATGCTGTCCTGGCTAACTTCTTGAAGGCCAATTAATTCCCAGTGTGCAACTTACACAGGTTCAATACTAAAAAACTACTTAAAATAAAGCCTTTCAAGATGACTAACGTTACCTTTGGTGAACGTTTATGGTGATTAACGAGTGTAAACGTGTAAGGACTGCAGTCAATGATGTGATTCACTTCCTGCAGGTAGTATGCTAAGTTTCCCAAGATGCTAATGATAGCCTTGTTCAAAAGATCAGACACTTTTTAATCCATTCCTTACTTTTTCTCTTTTGGAAAGGTAAACATCCTTCCATTCAAACTATTTTAATGTCAAGTATTTGTTTTGGGTCATTTCCTGCTGAGATGATTATTCTATAGCTCTCTGCTCGACCTCAATAGAGACGTCCATTAATGCTACGGTGTGCTATAACATCACCATCTGCTGTAACAGAATATCTACACGACTTTCAGAGCATGTGTGCATGTGTGTGTGTGTGTGTGTGTGTGTGTGTGTGTGTGTGTGTGTGTGTGTGTGTGTGTGTGTGTGTGTGTGTGTGTGTGTGTGTGTGTGTGTGTGTGTGTGTGTGTGTGTGTGTGTGTTTGTGCATTCGCTTGCTCTAAAGGAAGAAGTGACCAAAGACCAGAAGGGACTGTCCACCTCGACAGATGGTCAGTCTGGGATACTGTGTGTGTGTGTGTGTGTGTGTGTGTGTGTGTGTGTGTGTGTGTGTGTGTGTGTGTGTGTGTGTGTGTGTGTGTGTGTGTGTGTGTGTGTGTGTGTGAGATCCAGTAGTTGAACAGATGTTTTGTGTTCTGCCCACACAGCTGCAGATGTGCAAAAGTTCAATATAATGGACTTGACCTCTAATACTTGCATTTGTAGTTTGTGGTTTTATGTGTTATTGTGTGTGTGTGTGTGTGTGTGTGTGTGTGTGTGTGTGTGTGTGTGTGTGTGTGTGTGTGTGTGTGTGTGTGTGTGTGTGTGTGTGTGTGTGTGTGTGTGTGTGTGTGGGTGAGTGAGTGAGTGAGTGAGTGAGTGAGTGAGTGAGTGAGTGAGTGAGTGAGTGAGTGAGTGAGTGTGTGTGTGTGTGTGTGTGTGTGTGTGTGTGTGTGTGTGTGAGATCCAGTAGTTGAACAGATGTTTGGTGTTTTGCCCACACAGCTGCAGATGTGCAAAAGTTCAATATAATGGACTTGACCTCTAATACTTGCATTTGTAGTTTGTGGTTTTATGTGTTATTGTGTGTGTGTGTGTGTGTGTGTGTGTGTGTGTGTGTGTGTGTGTGTGTGTGTGTGTGTGTGTCACTCAGATCCAGCTTTAACAGTATTTACTTATTGTAAGCAGGCCTTTAAACCCTCTGATATGATTAATTTATTCTCTGTTGTCTCGTTTTGTCTGTCTGCTTCGGTTGGATGCTTTCCACAGCCACATTACATTCAGCTCTGTGAAATCTCTCTCTCTCTTGTTAACCTTCTCCACTCTCTTTTTCACAAGGAAACTGAGTAACCACCTCTTTGCTCACTGATAGTGACTGTAGAAGTTCAACATCCTGCATTAGCACTGCAGCATCTTACTGAAGACAGAACACATGCAATGTTTTTCTCTAACATCCATTTATCAGCATGTAAACAACGACTTAAAGGCCCAGTGAAGTGTGCACCTGTGCATGATCTGTTATGCTAATACGTATAGTAATGACCAAAATTGTCCATTGGAACCCATATCAAAAAATGTTGGAATAGCAACAAATTTGACGAGTTTTGAATTTTCCGGGGAAATCTGCAGTCGACCTTCGCCTTCGTGGGCGTGGCTTGCGATCTACTGCGTGACGTCACGAGATGGAGGCCGCCGCACTGTTTACATTCACCACCGTTCGTTTTTTCTCTTTTTCAAAGTCGAATTTCTCAACGTTTTTGAGCTAGTATTTTCCTGGAAAGTGTGTCGGAGTCGACTGGAAGTGATTGCCAATCGAGAACCTGACAATGGAGGCGACAGTGAAGAAAGAGGGATGAAAAACACAGGGGAAACGATGCATTGCCGCTGGCTGTAGTAATGTCAAGTCTGCCGAAGTGGCGATGTTTCTGTTCCCAAAAGATGAAGGTGAGCCTGGCTGGTGTCATTGTTTCGTAGATTCTTTGATTGATCATGATAAATAAAGGCCAGTGGTCGATTCGAGAGAGAGAGAAAGAGAGACTGAGAGAGTTACAGGCTTGATGTTAGCATCTGGTGCTAGCTCGGAGCTAACGGAGATTAGCTGTTTCAACAATAAGGAGAGAGAGAGTGCTCTCCTGTGGGACTGAGAGAGATAACGTCAGCTCAGGGAGGTAAACTTTAGCCTAAGTTATCTCAGTGGGTTTGGTCATCTATGTAAACTAATATTTCCATCTATGTAATATTAGTTGTATAAAATAGGTTAAGAAATCCTTCCAATGTTTTTTGATTATTGAAATATATGTTTCATATGAGTGTTGAGAGCTGTATCCATAAATCTCTTAATGTTGCCCTCAAAGTGCACCAGATTGATCACTTTCCTCATCTATCCGAAAAGCTGTCCAAATCAATCATTTCTCTCACACTAGTATCACTTTCCAGAGTCTCCGCCATGTTTACAATCGCAACTGGGTACATCTTGTGACGTCACAGCCACTATCGTCTGCAACTTCCGTTAGGCTCAGACGGCAAAATTAATAATTCATTAATTCATTAATTATGAATTATTACAAATTATTTTAGCCATGAACAGGCACAATGATATGTAAGGAATGAAACTGCCATTTCATTTTGGTGCAAAAACATGCACTTCACTGGGTCTTTAATGTTAGTTGTTGGTGGTCTATTTATCTGGTCTATTTATCATGTATATCATTTTCAATGCAAAAACTTCTGTGGAAAACGTATAAAATGTGCAAATTTAGATTATTTTCCCAATCCTACACAAGAAGCACACAGTCCGCGTTCCCCGAGATTAGGGCTGCTCAATTAATCGTATTTTAATCGCAATTACGATTTTGGCTTGCAACGATTACGAAAACAACGTAATCAAAATAAAACGATATTTAATTTTTTTTTTATTATTATTATCCATCCATCTTCTCCCGCTTATCCGTGGTCGGGTCGCGGGGTTTTTAATAATAATAATTATTTTTAATTATTATTATTTAAATATTTTATTGGTTTTTCAGTTGAATTATAAAGTTCAGGGTAATCAACTGTTAAAAACATACTGTTCTTTTTTTTTTTTCAATAAATGGATGTTTTCAAAGTAAATGGAAAATCGTTTTTAATAATCGTGATATCAATTATTGACCCAAATAATCAAGATTATGATTTTTGCCATAATCGAGCAGCCCTACCCGAGACCCTATCTAATTTCTATATATGTTTCTATACTCTTTTGCAAAAATATGAGCCTCTTTTACGCTAAATATTTCAATCCTCTGGTTTCATTATTGAGCTAAATGTTGATCTGGGAGAAGATAATGTTATATTCTAATATCGTGCCTT
Organism: Notothenia rossii; assembly: GCF_949606895.1. Lineage (NCBI taxonomy): Eukaryota > Metazoa > Chordata > Actinopteri > Perciformes > Nototheniidae > Notothenia > Notothenia rossii. The sequence continues at coordinate 1,075 of NW_027640261.1, read as the reverse complement.
TCTTTGTGTGAATCCGCCATGTTTACGAGGTACTATTGGATCAAAATGTTCCTAAATGTTTAATCTATTGTCCGTTGTAGTGAGTAACTGAGGTTTGAAGCAGGATGTGAAGCAGGCGTCGATGAAGGCCTCCCTTTCACCTCGACTCATAAATATTTCAGACGTTCCTTGTAGTCTCTTTGGCGGTGAGGACGCGTCCCTGCTGATGTCTCCAGTCAGAGATCCGGGTCAGATTTATTTTCCAGGAAGCTTTGAACTCAAATATGTCTGTAGACGGCGAACTCTTCTAAGAATATGTGTGTTCAGACTGATGGTTGGAGACGATCAGCTGAACTTCAGACCATCTGATCCCAATCCTTACAGCATCTGGGAAAACTGGAGCATATTCAATATATTAAGAAGCTTCCATCTTTCCAAATGAAAGGAATGAAAGGGGAAATAAGAAACAAATCAACTCGGGCTCTTTAAACTGAAACATCCCTGTTTGTCTGCTAAGTCCCCACAGACCTCATGCTAGGACATGTGATACACACACACACTGGACACACACACACACACACACACACACACACACACACACACACACACACACACACACACACACACACTAACATACAGGACTGTTTCCACCCCTTTGAGGACATTTCATTGATTCAAATATTTTTGTCTGCAGAAAAAAGGCAAGACCCCTCAATGTGAGTGTGTCAACATACATGTGTCCCCACAACACTAGCAATACAAACACATATACACTCACAATCTTGTTTCCATAACTTGATTTACATTTATTTAGACATTAGCTTTTACCATATCTCTACTAGCCAAACCTCAAAGCAAGTTTTCAATCTAAAAAATCCTCACATTTTGACTATGTAAACAGATGTATGTCCCCATAACACACACACACACACACACACACACACACACACACACACACACACACACACACACACACACACACACACACACACACACACACAGAGGGTTATTAATCACACAGGGTGATTAATCCCCTTGAACCTATTCCAATCTAATCTAGTAGATTTCTTCCACTGCAGCCATTTAATGTTCCGCA
>NW_027640262.1:0-15000 GCF_949606895.1 Notothenia rossii | reverse complement strand
GAACAACATCAGAACCATTAGAATAACATCTGAACGTTAGAACCATCAGAACAACATCAGAAAATTAAAACCATTGCTGAAGAACCATCAGAACCATTAGAACACCATCAGAACTATCAGAACATTATAACTATCAGAACATCAGAACCATCAGAACATCATTAGAACACCATCAGAACTATCAGAACATTAGAACTATCAGAACATCAGAACCATCAGAACATCATTAGAACACCATCAGAACTATCAGAACATTAGAACTATCAGAACATCAGAACCATCAGAACATCATTAGAACACCATCAGAACTATCAGAACATTAGAACTATCAGAACATCAGAACCATCAGAACATCATTAGAACACCATCAGAACTATCAGAACATTAGAACTATCAGAACATCAGAACCATCAGAACATCATTAGAACACCATCATAACACCATCAGAACACCATCAGAACTATCAGAACATTAGAACTATCAGAACATTAGAACAACATCAGAACCATCAGAACCATTGCAGAACACCATCAGAACTATCAGAACATTAGAACAACATCAGAACCATCAGAACCATTGCAGAACACCATCAGAACCATCAGAACACTATCAGAACACCAGAACTATCAGAACATTAGAACACCATTGCAGAACACCACCAGAACCATCAGAACACCATTAGAACACCATCAGAACTATCAGAACATCAGAACTATCAGAACATTAGAACTATCAGAACATTAGAACAACATCAGAACCATTGCAGAACACCACCAGAACCATCAGAACACCATCAGAACTATCAGAACATTAGAACTATCGGAACATCAGAACCATTGCAGAACACCATCAGAACCATCAGAACACCATTAGAACACCATTAGAACTATCAGAACATTAGAACTATCAGAACCATTGCAGAACACCATTAGAACCATCAGAACACCATCAGAACACCATCAGAACACCGTTAGGACTATCAGAACATCAGAACACCGTCAGAATACCGTTCGAACCATCAGAACACCATCAGAACACCGTTAGAACTATCAGAACATCAGAACACCGTCAGAATACCGTTCGAACTATCAGAACATCAGAACACCATCAGAACACCGTTAGAACTATCAGAACATCAGAACACCATTAGAACCATCAGAACACCATCAGAATCATCAGAACACCATCAGAACACTAATGGTTGTGTTTCCCAACAGGAAGTGATCACTAACGAGCATGTGGTGGCCATGATGAAAGCTGCCATCAACGACACCGAGGCTGTGCCCGCCTTCGTGAGTCTCTCGTCCAATCAGAAGCTCTCATTCACCTGTGCTCGCCTGCTGAGCTTCATGTGTCTTTATCTCCTGCAGGAACCCAAGATGACCCGGGCCAAGTTCAAAGAGGTGGTGGAGAAAGGAGTGGTGAGAGGCCGTGCTGAGCGTGATGTCATGATGGAGCTTTCTAACCCTTTAATACCTTTAATACCTTTCATACCTCCTCTCAGGTGATCCCAGCATGGAACCTGTCTCCCATCAAGAAGACCAGCGACGCCAACAAGGTGAGACACTTCCTGTCAGGGGTACTCACTTCCTGTCAGGGGCATTCACTTCCTGTCGGGGGGCATTCACTTCCTGTCAGGGGGCATTCACTTCCTGTCGGGGGGTATTCACTTCCTGTCAGGGGGCATTCACTTCATGTCAGGGGCACTCACTTCCTGTCAGGGTCATTCATAGCTGTTAGCATTAAGACGTTAGCACTTAGCTGTTAGCATTAAGCCGTCAGCACTGAGCTGTTCAAATTAAGCCGTTAGCACTTAGCTGTTAGCAGTTAGCCGCTAGTTGTTAGCAGTTAGCAGATGAACTGAAGTTAGAGTTACAGGATGATGTGTTCAGGCTCTCTGAAGGTGTAGTCCTCATGATGATGCGTTCAGGCTCTCTGAAAGTGTAGTCCTCATGATGCGTTCAGGCTCTCTAATGCTAAAGGTGTTGTTTGTTGTCCTCATGATGTGTTCAGGCTCTCTAAAGGTGTTGTTTGTTGTCCTCATGATGCGTTCAGGCTCTCTAATGCTAAAGGTGTTGTTTGTTGTCCTCATGATGCGTTCAGGCTCTCTAATGCTAAAGGTGTTGTTCGTTTTCCTCGTGATGCGTTCAGGCTCTCTAATGCTAAAGGTGTTGTTTGTTGTCCTCATGATGCGTTCAGGCTCTCTGATGCTAAAGGTGTTCTTTGTTGTCCTCATGATGCGTTCAGGCTCTCTAATGCTAAAGGTGTTCTTTGTTGTCCTCATGATGCGTTCAGGCTCTCTAATGCTAAAGGTGTTCTTTGTTGTCCTCATGATGCGTTCAGGCTCTCTGATGCTAAAGGTGTTCTTTGTTGTCCTCATGATGCGTTCAGGCTCTCTAATGCTAAAGGTGTTCTTTGTTGTCCTCATGATGCGTTCAGGCTCTCTAATGCTAAAGGTGTTCTTTGTTGTCCTCATGATGCGTTCAGGCTCTCTAATGCTAAAGGTGTTGTTTGTTGTCCTCATGATGCGTTCAGGCTCTCTAAAGGTGTTGTTTGTTGTCCTCATGATGCGTTCAGGCTCTCTAATGCTAAAGGTGTTGTTTGTTGTCCTCGTGATGCGTTCAGGCTCTCTAATGCTAAAGGTGTTGTTTGTTGTCCTCATGATGCGTTCAGGCTCTCTAATGCTAAAGGTGTTGTTTGTTGTCCTCATGATGCGTTCAGGCTCTCTAAAGGTGTTGTTTGTTGTCCTCGTGATGCGTTCAGGCTCTCTAATGCTAAAGGTGTTGTTTGTTGTCCTCATGATGCATTCAGGCTCTCTGATGCTAAAGGTGTTGTTTGTTGCCCTCATGATGCGTTCAGGCTCTCTAAAGGTGTTGTTTGTTGTCCTCGTGATGCGTTCAGGCTCTCTAATGCTAAAGGTGTTGTTTGTTGTCCTCATGATGCGTTCAGGCTCTCTAAAGGTGTTGTTTGTTGTCCTCGTGATGCGTTCAGGCTCTCTAATGCTAAAGGTGTTGTTTGTTGTCCTCATGATGCGTTCAGGCTCTCTGATGCTAAAGGTGTTGTTTGTTGTCCTCATGATGCGTTCAGGCTCTCTAAAGGTGTTGTTTGTTGTCCTCGTGATGCGTTCAGGCTCTCTAATGCTAAAGGTGTTGTTTGTTGTCCTCATGATGCGTTCAGGCGCTCTAATGCTAAAGGTGTTGTTTGTTGTCCTCATGATGCGTTCAGGCTCTCTAATGCTAAAGGTGTTCTTTGTTGTCCTCATGATGCGTTCAGGCTCTCTAAAGGTGTTGTTTGTTGTCCTCGTGATGCGTTCAGGCTCTCTAATGCTAAAGTTGTTGTTTGTTGTCCTCATGATGCGTTCAGGCTCTCTGATGCTAAAGGTGTTGTTTGTTGACCTCATGATGCGTTCAGGCTCTCTAAAGGTGTTGTTTGTTGTCCTCGTGATGCGTTCAGGCTCTCTAATGCTAAAGGTGTTGTTTGTTGTCCTCATGATGCGTTCAGGCGCTCTAATGCTAAAGGTGTTGTTTGTTGTCCTCATGATGCGTTCAGGCTCTCTAATGCTAAAGGTGTTCTTTGTTGTCCTCATGATGCGTTCAGGCTCTCTAATGCTAAAGGTGTTGTTTGTTGTCCTCATGATGCGTTCAGGCTCTCTAATGCTAAAGGTGTTGTTTGTTGTCCTCGTGATGCGTTCAGGCTCTCTAAAGGTGTTGTTTGTTGTCCTCATGATGCGTTCAGGCTCTCTAAAGGTGTTCTTTGTTGTCCTCATGATGCGTTCAGGCTCTCTAATGCTAAAGGTGTTGTTTGTTGTCCTCATGATGCGTTCAGGCGCTCTAATGCTAAAGGTGTTGTTTGTTGTCCTCATGATGCGTTCAGGCTCTCTAATGCTAAAGGTGTTGTTTGTTGTCCTCATGATGCGTTCAGGCTCTCTAAAGGTGTTGTTTGTTGTCCTCATGATGCGTTCAGGCTCTCTAAAGGTGTTTGTTATCCTCATGATGCGTTCAGGCTCTCTAATGCTAAAGGTGTTGTTTTTTGTCCTCGTGATGCGTTCAGGCTCTCTAATGCTAAAGGTGTTGTTTGTTGTCCTCATGATGCGTTCAGGCTCTCTTATGCTAAAGGTGTTGTTTGTTGTCCTCATGATGCGTTCAGGCTCTCTAAAGGTGTTGATTGTTGTCCTCGTGATGCGTTCAGGCTCTCTGATGCTAAAGGTGTTGTTTGTTGTCCTCGTGATGCGTTCAGGCTCTCTAATGCTAAAGGTGTTGTTTGTTGTCCTCGTGATGCGTTCAGGCTCTCTAAAGGTGTTGTTTGTTGTCCTCATGATGCGTTCAGGCTCTCTAATGCTAAAGGTGTTCTTTGTTGTCCTCATGATGCGTTCAGGCTCTCTAACACTAAAGGTGTTGTTTGTTGTCCTCATGATGCGTTCAGGCTCTCTAATGCTAAAGGTGTTGTTTGTTGTCCTCATGATGCGTTCAGGCTCTCTAATGCTAAAGGTGTTGTTTGTTGTCCTCGTGATGCGTTCAGGCTCTCTAAAGGTGTTGTTTGTTGTCCTCGTGATGCGTTCAGGCTCTCTAAAGGTGTTGTTTGTTGTCCTCGTGATGCGTTCAGGCTCTCTAAAGGTGTTGTTTGTTGTCCTCGTGATGCGTTCAGGCTCTCTAAAGGTGTTGTTTGTTGTCCTCGTGATGCGTTCAGGCTCTCTAAAGGTGTTGTTTTTTGTCCTCATGATGCGTTCAGGCTCTCTAAAGGTGTTTGTTATCCTCATGATGCGTTCAGGCTCTCTAATGCTAAAGGTGTTGTTTGTTGTCCTCGTGATGCGTTCAGGCTCTCTAAAGGTGTTGATTGTTGTCCTCGTGATGCGTTCAGGCTCTCTAATGCTAAAGGTGTTGTTTGTTGTCCTCGTGATGCGTTCAGGCTCTCTAAAGGTGTTGTTTGTTGTCCTCATGATGCGTTCAGGCTCTCTAAAGGTGTTGATTGTTGTCCTCGTGATGCGTTCAGGCTCTCTGATGCTAAAGGTGTTGTTTGTTGTCCTCGTGATGCGTTCAGGCTCTCTAAAGGTGTTGTTTGTTGTCCTCATGATGCGTTCAGGCTCTCTAAAGGTGTTGATTGTTGTCCTCGTGATGCGTTCAGGCTCTCTGATGCTAAAGGTGTTGTTTGTTGTCCTCATGATGCGTTCAGGCTCTCTAAAGGTGTTGATTGTTGTCCTCGTGATGCGTTCAGGCTCTCTAATGCTAAAGGTGTTGTTTGTTGTCATCGTGATGCGTTCAGGCTCTCTAATGCTAAAGGTGTTGTTTGTTGTCATCGTCATGCGTTCAGGCTCTCTAATGCTAAAGGTGTTGTTTGTTGTCCTCATGATGCGTTCAGGCTCTCTAAAGGTGTTGTTTGTTGTCCTCATGATGCGTTCAGGCTCTCTAATGCTAAAGGTGTTGTTTGTTGTCCTCGTGATGCGTTCAGTCTCTCTAATGCTAAAGGTGTTGTTTGTTGTCCTCGTGATGCGTTCAGGCTCTCTAAAGGTGTTGTTTGTTGTCCTCATGATGCGTTCAGACTCTCTAATGCTAAAGGTGTTGTTTGTTGTCCTCGTGATGCGTTCAGGCTCTCTAAAGGTGTTGTTTGTTGTCCTCGTGATGCGTTCAGGCTCTCTAAAGGTGTTGTTTGTTGTCCTCATGATGCGTTCAGGCTCTCTAATGCTAAAGGTGTTGTTTGTTGTCCTCGTGATGCGTTCAGGCTCTCTAAAGGTGTTGTTTGTTGTCCTCGTGATGCGTTCAGGCTCTCTAATGCTAAAGGTGTTGTTTGTTGTCCTCGTGATGCGTTCAGGCTCTCTAATGCTAAAGGTGTTGTTTGTTGTCCTCGTAATGCGTTCAGGCTCTCTAAAGGTGTTCTTTGTTGTCCTCATGATGCGTTCAAGCTCTCTAATGCTAAAGGTGTTGTTTGTTGTCCTCGTGATGCGTTCAGGCTCTCTGAAGGTGTTGTTTGTTTTCCTCGTGATGCGTTCAGGCTCTCTAAAGGTGTTGTTTGTTGTCCTCGTGATGCGTTCAAGCTCTCTAAAGGTGTTGTTTGTTGTCCTCGTGATGCGTTCAGGCTCTCTAAAGGTGTTGTTTGTTGTCCTCGTGATGCGTTCAGGCTCTCTAAAGGTGTTGTTTGTTGTCCTCGTGATGCGTTCAGGCTCTCTAAAGGTGTTGTTTGTTGTCCTCGTGATGCGTTCAGGCTCTCTAAAGGTGTTGTTTGTTGTCCTCATGATGCGTTCAGGCTCTCTAATGCTAAAGGTGTTGTTTGTTGTCCTCGTGATGCGTTCAAGCTCTCTGATGCTAAAGGTGTTGTTTGTTGTCCTCGTGATGCGTTCAGGCTCTCTGATGCTAAAGGTGTTGTTTGTTGTCCTCGTGATGCGTTCAGGCTCTCTAAAGGTGTTGTTTGTTGTCCTCGTGATGCGTTCAGGCTCTCTAAAGGTGTTGTTTGTTGTCCTCGTGATGCGTTCAGGCTCTCTAATGCTAAAGGTGTTGTTTGTTGTCCTCGTGATGCGTTCAGGCTCTCTAAAGGTGTTGTTTGTTGTCCTCGTGATGCGTTCAGGCTCTCTAAAGGTGTTGTTTGTTGTCCTCGTGATGCGTTCAGGCTCTCTAAAGGTGTTGTTTGTTGTCCTCGTGATGTGTTCAGGCTCTCTAAAGGTGTTGTTTGTTGTCCTCGTGATGTGTTCAGGCTCTCTAAAGGTGTTGTTTGTTGTCCTCGTGATGTGTTCAGGCTCTCTAAAGGTGTTGTTTGTTGTCCTCGTGATGTGTTCAGGCTCTCTAAAGGTGTTGTTTGTTGTCCTCGTGATGCGTTCAGGCTCTCTAATGCTAAAGGTGTTGTTTGTTGTCCTCATGATGCGTTCAGGCTCTCTAATGCTAAAGGTGTTGTTTGTTGTCCTCATGATACGTTCAGGCTCTCTAAAGGTGTTGTTTGTTGTCCTCATGATGCGTTCAGGCTCTCTAAAGGTGTTATTTGTTGTCCTCATGATGCGTTCAGGCTCTCTAATGCTAAAGGTGTTGTTTGTTGTCCTCATGATGCGTTCAGGCTCTCTAATGCTAAAGGTGTTGTTTGTTGTCCTCGTGATGCGTTCAGGCTCTCTAATGCTAAAGGTGTTGTTTGTTGTCCTCGTGATGCGTTCAGGCTCTCTGATGCTAAAGGTGTTGTTTGTTGCCCTCATGATGCGTTCAGGCTCTCTAAAGGTGTTGTTTGTTGTCCTCGTGATGCGTTCAGGCTCTCTAAAGGTGTTGATTGTTGTCCTCGTGATGCGTTCAGGCTCTCTAATGCTAAAGGTGTTGATTGTTGTCCTCGTGATGCGTTCAGGCTTTCTGATGCTAAAGGTGTTGTTTGTTGTCCTCATGATGCGTTCAGGCTCTCTAATGCTAAAGGTGTTGTTTGTTGTCCTCATGATGCGTTCAGGCTCTCTAATGCTAAAGGTGTTGTTTGTTGTCCTCGTGATGCGTTCAGGCTCTCTAAAGGTGTTGTTTGTTGTCCTCGTGATGCGTTCAGGCTCTCTAATGCTAAAGGTGTTGTTTGTTGTCCTCGTGATGCGTTCAGGCTCTCTAATGCTAAAGGTGTTGTTTGTTGTCCTCGTGATGCGTTCAGGCTCTCTAAATGTGTTGTTTGTTGTACTCATGATGCGTTCAGACTCTCTAATGCTAAAGGTGTTGTTTGTTGTCCTCGTGATGCGTTCAGGCTCTCTAAAGGTGTTGTTTGTTGTCCTCGTGATGCGTTCAGGCTCTCTAAAGGTGTTGTTTGTTGTCCTCATGATGCGTTCAGGCTCTCTAATGCTAAAGGTGTTGTTTGTTGTCCTCATGATGCGTTCAGGCTCTCTAATGCTAAAGGTGTTGTTTGTTGTCCTCGTGATGCGTTCAGGCTCTCTAATGCTAAAGGTGTTGTTTGTTGTCCTCGTGATGCGTTCAGGCTCTCTGATGCTAAAGGTGTTGTTTGTTGCCCTCATGATGCGTTCAGGCTCTCTAAAGGTGTTGTTTGTTGTCCTCGTGATGCGTTCAGGCTCTCTAAAGGTGTTGTTTGTTGTCCTCATGATGCGTTCAGGCTCTCTAAAGGTGTTGATTGTTGTCCTCGTGATGCGTTCAGGCTCTCTAATGCTAAAGGTGTTGATTGTTGTCCTCGTGATGCGTTCAGGCTTTCTGATGCTAAAGGTGTTGTTTGTTGTCCTCGTGATGCGTTCAGGCTCTCTAATGCTAAAGGTGTTGTTTGTTGTCCTCATGATGCGTTCAGGCTCTCTAATGCTAAAGGTGTTGTTTGTTGTCCTCGTGATGCGTTCAGGCTCTCTAAAGGTGTTGTTTGTTGTCCTCGTGATGCGTTCAGGCTCTCTAATGCTAAAGGTGTTGTTTGTTGTCCTCGTGATGCGTTCAGGCTCTCTAATGCTAAAGGTGTTGTTTGTTGTCCTCGTGATGCGTTCAGGCTCTCTAAAGGTGTTGTTTGTTGTACTCATGATGCGTTCAGACTCTCTAATGCTAAAGGTGTTGTTTTTTGTCCTCGTGATGCGTTCAGGCTCTCTAAAGGTGTTGTTTGTTGTCCTCGTGATGCGTTCAGGCTCTCTAAAGGTGTTGTTTGTTGTCCTCGTGATGCGTTCAGGCTCTCTAAAGGTGTTGTTTGTTGTTCTCGTGATGCGTTCAGGCTCTCTAAAGGTGTTGTTTGTTGTCCTCGTGATGCGTTCAGGCTCTCTAATGCTAAAGGTGTTGTTTGTTGTCCTCATGATGCGTTCAGGCTCTCTAAAGGTGTTGTTTGTTGTCCTCGTGATGCGTTCAGGCTCTCTAAAGGTGTTGTTTGTTGTCCTCGTGATGCGTTCAGGCTCTCTAAAGGTGTTGTTTGTTGTCCTCGTGATGCGTTCAGGCTCTCTAAAGGTGTTGTTTGTTGTCCTCGTGATGCGTTCAGGCTCTCTAAAGGTGTTGTTTGTTGTCCTCGTGATGCGTTCAGGCTCTCTAAAGGTGTTGTTTGTTGTCCTCATGATGCGTTCAGGCTCTCTAAAGGTGTTGTTTGTTGTCCTCGTGATGCGTTCAGGCTCTCTAAAGGTGTTGTTTGTTGTCCTCGTGATGCGTTCAGGCTCTCTAAAGGTGTTGTTTGTTGTCCTCGTGATGCGTTCAGGCTCTCTAAAGGTGTTGTTTGTTGTCCTCGTGATGCGTTCAGGCTCTCTAAAGGTGTTGTTTGTTGTCCTCGTGATGCGTTCAGGCTCTCTAAAGGTGTTGTTTGTTGTCCTCGTGATGCGTTCAGGCTCTCTAAAGGTGTTGTTTGTTGTCCTCGTGATGCGTTCAGGCTCTCTAAAGGTGTTGTTTGTTGTCCTCGTGATGCGTTCAGGCTCCTCAGTTCGTGGACATCCAGCTGGCGGAGGAAGACTCCTCTGATGAAGAGTACCATCCAGATGAAGAAGAGGAAGACGAGACCGCAGAGGACGTGAGGCTCACAGCTGATTGCCTGCTGCCCTGCTCACACTGAGGCTCTCTACTAATGTGTCTCTCTCTGTGTCTCTGTGTCCCTGTCTCTCTCTGTGTCCCTGTCTCTCTCTGTGTCTCTGTCTCTCTCTGTGTCTCTCTGTGTCTCTCTGTCTCTCTGTGTCTCTGTGTCTCTCTGTCTCTCTCTCTCTCTGTGTCTCTGTGTCTCTCTGTGTCTCTGTGTCTCTCTGTGTCTCTCTGTCTCTCTCTCTCTCTCTGTGTCTCTGTGTCTCTCTGTCTCTCTCTGTGTCTCTCTGTCTCTCTCTCTCTCTGTGTCTCTGTGTCTCTCTGTGTCTCTCTGTCTCTCTGTGTCTCTCTGTGTCTCTGTGTCTCTATGTGTCTCTGTCTCTCTCTGTGTCTCTCTGTGTCTCTCTCTGTGTGTCTGTCTCTCTCTTTCTCTCTCTGTGTCTCTGTGTCTCTTTCTCTCTCTGTGCCTCTCTGTGTGTCTGTCTCTCTCTGTGTCTCTGTCTCTCTCTGTGTCTCTCTGTATCTCTCTGTGTCTCTCTCTTTCTCTCTCTGTGTGTCTGTCTCTCTCTTTCTCTCTCTGTGTCTCTTTCTCTCTCTGTGTCTCTCTCTGTGTCTCTGTCTCTCTGTGTCTCTGTCTCTCTCTGTGTCTCTCTGTGTCTCTGTGTCTCTGTCTCTCTCTGTGTCTCTCTCTGTGTGTCTGTCTCTCTCTTTCTCTCTCTGTGCCTCTGTCTCTCTCTGTGTCTCTCTCTGTGTCTCTTTCTCTCTCTGTGCCTCTTTCTCTCTCTGTGTCTCTCTGTGTCTCTGTCTCTCTCTTTCTCTCTCTGTCTCTCTCTGTGTCTCTGTCTATCTCTGTGTCTCTCTCTGTGTCTCTGTCTCTCTCTGTGTCTCTCTGTGTCTCTCTCTGTGTGTCTGTCTCTCTCTTTCTCTCTCTGTGCCTCTGTCTCTCTCTGTCTCTCTCTCTGTGTCTCTTTCTCTCTCTGTGTCTCTGTCTCTCTCTTTCTCTCTCTGTGTCTCTCTGTGTCTCTGTCTCTCTCTTTCTCTCTCTGTCTCTCTCTGTGTCTCTGTCTATCTCTGTGTCTCTCTCTGTGTCTCTGTCTCTCTCTGTGTCTCTTTCTCTCTCTGTGTCTCTCTGTGTGTCTCTCTGTGTGTTTCTGTCTCTCTGTGTCTCTGTCTCTCTCTGTGTCTCTCTGTGTCTCTCTCTCTCTCTGTGTCTCTGTCTCTCTCTGTCTCTCTCTCTGTGTCTCTGTCTCTCTCTGTGTCTCTGTGTCTCTTTCTCTCTCTGTGCCTCTGTCTCTCTCTGTCTCTCTCTCTGTGTCTCTCTCTGTGTCTCTGTCTCTCTCTGTGTCTCTCTGTGTCTCTCTCTGTGTGTCTGTCTCTCTCTTTCTCTCTCTGTGCCTCTGTCTCTCTCTGTCTCTCTCTCTGTGTCTCTTTCTCTCTCTGTGTCTCTGTCTCTCTCTGTGTCTCTGTCTCTCTCTGTGTCTCTCTGTGTCTCTCTCTGTGTGTCTGTCTCTCTCTTTCTCTCTCTGTGTCTCTGTCTCTCTCTGTGTCTCTTTCTCTCTCTGTGTCTCTGTCTCTCTCTGTGTCTCTGTCTCTCTCTGTGTCTCTCTCTGTGTCTCTCTCTGTGTCTCTCTCTGTGTGTCTGTCTCTCTCTTTCTCTCTCTGTGTCTCTGTCTCTTTCTCTCTCTGTGTCTCTGTCTCTCTCTGTGTCTCTCTCTGTGTGTCTGTCTCTCTCTTTCTCTCTCTGTGTCTCTGTCTCTCTCTGTGTCTCTGTGTCTCTTTCTCTCTCTGTGTCTCTGTCTCTCTCTGTGTCTCTCTCTGTGTCTCTGTCTCTCTCTGTGTCTCTCTCTGTGTCTCTCTGTGTCTCTCTCTGTGTGTCTGTCTCTCTCTTTCTCTCTCTGTGTGTCTGTCTCTCTCTGTGTGTCTCTCTGTCTGTCTCTCTCTTTCTCTGTGTCTCTCTGTGTGTCTGTCTCTCTCTGTGTGTCTGTCTCTCTCTGTGTCTCTCTGTCTCTCTCTGTGTGTCTGTCTCTCTCTGTGTCTCTCTGTCTCTCTCTCTGTGTCTCTCTCTCTCTGTGTCTCTCTCTCTCTGTGTCTCTCTCTCTCTGTGTCTCTCTCTCTCTCTGTCTCTCTCTGTGTCTCTCTCTCTCTGTGTCTCTCTCTTTCTGTGTCTCTCTCTCTCTCTGTCTCTCTCTGTGTCTCTCTCTCTGTGTGTCTGTCTCTCTCTGTGTCTCTCTGTCTCTCTCTGTGTGTCTGTCTCTCTCTGTGTCTCTCTGTCTCTCTCTCTGTGTCTCTCTCTCTCTGTGTCTCTCTCTCTCTGTGTCTCTCTCTCTCTCTGTCTCTCTCTGTGTCTCTCTCTCTCTGTGTCTCTCTCTTTCTGTGTCTCTCTCTCTCTCTGCAGACGTTCCTAGAGAGTGACATGGAGAGCACGGCCTCGTCTCCCAGAGGCAGTCGTCTGAGTCGAGGGGAGGAGGAGAGCTGCAGCCCCTGGCAGGTGATCATCATATTCACACTTCCTGTGAGAAGATGTTTGTGGACATTCAGACAAGTCAGCTGACACAGTTAAAATATGCTAATGAGGCGTTATCCCCAGATGTCTCGGAGTCGCTCCAGGCGTCTGAGGGCGCGGCCTCCGATGGGCCCGCCCCCTCCTCCCAGAGCCCCGCCCCCCAAAGTGACGGACAGCTTGTTCCTGGAGAAGCTTCATGCTGTGGAGGAGGAGCTGGCCGTCTGCTTGGAGCCCTTCCAGGTACCAACATCCCCTTAGAGACAGGACATCAACAACAACAACAACAACAACAACAACAACAACATGTAAACCCTGCTCTCTCTGCTCAGCCCCTGGTGGTGCCGGAGTCCTCCGGTCTGATGGCGTGTCGGACGCGGTCGAAGCGAACGCTGAGGGACGTCCCGCTGGGTCGACTGGAGGCGGAGCTACGAGCCCCTGACATCACACCTGACATGTACGACTGCAGCTCCGCCCCCGAGGACAGGGAGTGGACCGATTGGCTGAGAGGCCTGATGACATCAGACATGGAGAACGAAGGTCAGTAAAGTCATTTGTGATTTTTTTGGGCAGATAATTGTATTTTCAAGGAAATGTAATATCTATCAAAAGAAATGGGCTGACTCCAAACCAAATGTTGAACATTTCTATCAAGAATTTAAACAATATATTAGCACTATTCAAAACATTAGGAATGAGAAGACAAATCTAAACTAATTTGGTATTTAAAAAATATTGAATCTGAAGTTTCAAAATGTATTTATTTTTCCTTTTTTCGTTATTTACCTCGTCTTGTCTCTCTGTCTCTCTGTGATGTCTCTCTGTCTCTCTGTGATGTCTCTCTGTCTCTCTGTGATGTCTCTCTGTCTCTCTGTGATGTCTCTCTGTCTCTCTGTGATGTCTCTTTGTCTCTCTGTGATGTCTCTCTGTGATGTCTCTTTGTCTCTCTGTGATGTCTCTCTGTGATGTCTCTCTGTCTCTCTGTGATGTCTCTCTGTCTCTCTGTGATGTCTCTCTGTCTCTCTGTGATGTCTCTCTGTCTCTCTGTGATGTCTCTTTGTCTCTCTGTGATGTCTCTCTGTGATGTCTTGTCTTTCTGTCTCAGAGGAGTGCGATGATGAAGACGACCCAGAGTACAACTTCCTGTCTGAGATTGATGAACCCGACGTGGAGGATTACCGTGACGACAAGGCCGTCCGCATCACCAGTGAGCACACACACACACACACACACACACACACACTCACTCACTCACTCACTCACTCACTCACTCACTCACTCACTCACTCACTCACTCACTCACTCACTCACTCACTCACTCACTCACTCACTCACTCACTCACTCACTCACTCACTCACTCACTCACACCACACACACCTCACTCACACACACCTCACCCACACACTCACACACCACACACACCACACACACAACACACACACACACACCTCACTCACAACACACACACACACACACACACACACACACACACACACACACACACACACACACACACACACACACACACACACACACACACACACACACACACACACACACACACACACACACACACACACACACACACACACACACACACACACACACACACACACACACACACACACACACACACACACACACACACACACACACACACACACACACACACACACACACACACACACACACACACACACACACACACACACACACACACACACACACACACACACACACACACACACACACACACACACACACACACACACACAACACACACACCTCACTCACAACACACACACACACACACACACACACACACACACACCTCACTCACAACACACACACACACACACACACACACACACACACACACACACACACACACACACACACACACACCTCACTCACTCACTCACTCACTCACTCACTCACACCACACACACCTCACTCACACACACCTCACCCACACACTCACACACCACACACACCTCACTCACAACACACACACACACACACACACACAACACACACACACACACATACACACACACACACACACAACACACACACACACACCTCACTCACAACACACACACACACACACACACACACACACACACACACACCTCACTCACAACACACACACACACACACACACACACACACACACACACACACACACACACACCTCACTCACACACACACACACACACACACACACACACACACACACACACACTCACACACCTCACTCACACATCTCACGCACACACCTCACTCACACACACACACCTCACTCACACACCTCACTCACTCACACACACCACACTCACACTCACACATCTCACGCACACACCTCACTCACACACCTCACTCACACACCTCACTCACACACACACACCTCACTCACTCACTCACTCACACACACACACCTCACTCACACACACACACCTCACTCACACTCACACACCTCACTCACACTCACACACCTCACTCACACTCACACACCTCACTCACACACCTCACTCACACACACACACCTCACTCACACATCTCACGCACACACCTCACTCACTCACACACACCACACTCACACATCTCACGCACACACACCTCACTCACACACACACACCTCACTCACTCACCTCACTCACACACACACACCTCACTCACACATCTCACGCACACACCTCACTCACACACCTCACTCACACATCTCACGCACACACCTCACTCACACACACACACCTCACTCACACATCTCACGCACACACACCTCACTCACACACACACACCTCACTCACTCACTCACACACACACACCTCACTCACACACACACACCTCACTCACACTCACACACCTCACTCACACATCACACACACACACCTCACTCACACACACACACCTCACTCACACACCTCACTCACACACCTCACTCACACACCTCACTCACACATCTCACGCACACACCTCACTCACACTCACACACCTCACTCACACACCTCACACACACACCTCACTCACACTCACACACCTCACTCACACATCTCACGCACACACCTCACTCACACACACACACCTCA